>NC_057795.1:147166622-147324000 GCF_018294505.1 Triticum aestivum | reverse complement strand
GAATAATGAGCGGTGGCGTTACCTCTGGATGAACAGGACCCCGTGGTGTGGAGGGCTGGATGAACATTAGACGGTGGAGGGGTGGCCGTGGAGGGGTGGTTGAACAGGACCCCATGGTGTGGAGGGCTGGATGAACAATAGATGGTGGAGGGCTGGATGAACGGTAGACGGTGGAGGGGTGGTCGAACAGTAGCCGGTGGAGTAGCTCGCGGTGGAGGCTGGATGAACAGGAGCCCGTGGAGGCTGGAGGAGGTCGACGGTAGCCCGTGGAGGCTGGAGGAGGTCGACGGTGGAGATGAACAGTATCCCGTGGAGTCCCGTTTTGCGGTACACCACACCCCTCCCGATGAACAGGACCCCCGTTTCGACCGTAGCACTCCAACACAAGTCCGTTTCGTCCGTTTTGTGGTACGCCACACCCCTCCCGATCAACATGACCCCCGTTTCGACCGTAGTGCTCCAACATAAGTCCGTTTCGTCCATTTTGCGGGACGCCACACCCCTCCCGATCAACAGGACCCCCATTTCGACTGTAGGAGGTCCATTTCGTCCATTTTGTGGTACACGACACCCCTCCCGATCAACAGGACCCCCATTTCGACCGTAGGAGGTCCGTTTCCTCTGTTGTGCGGTACGCCAGGCCTCGTTTCCATTGCCTGTTCCGTCCAAGCCCTCCCGATGAACACGACCACGCGTTCCATTCAGACCCAGCCGGTTGGTTCCCCATGAACACGACGACGACATTGTTTCTCCGTTCTAACCCAGCCATGTACGTAAGCGCGAGTAGGCGTTCGAGACCCTTCCCGTATGTACGTACGTGGCCGTATTTTCTTTCTTGCACCCTCGCCGCTGTAAGTACGTGTACATGCTACGTGCGCGCCTCTACTACGACACGTGCGCGTCTCTACATCCACTAGTATATATGTACATACATGTTCACGACCATAATGACAACGCTACGTATGCTTCGACCAGGTGGGTCCCGACTCTCACGCACTTCCTTGCCTGTGAAGATGTAGCTGGTGGGTCCCAACAATCAGGGGGGAAAATCGTTTTTTTGCCCGGACGCACTACCTTGCATGCGAAGATGTAGCTGGTGGGTCCCAGCAGTCAGGGGGGCGAATCGTTTTTTTGCCCGGACGCACTTCCTTGCATGCGAAGATGTAGCTGGTGGGTCCCAGCAGTCAGGGGGGCGAATCATTTTTTTTGCCTGGACGCACTTCCTTGCATGCGAAGGTGCAGCTGGTGGGTCCCAGCAGTCAGGGGGAAACATTTTTTTCACAAAATACGGTGGCCCGTCCAGTGGGTCCCCACTGTCAGGTGGAGGAATAACTATTTTCCGCGTAATAAGGAGGCACTTCCTTGCTGCGGCCGTGGACCCAGCTGTCAGCCTCTCCACATACAGTCCACGTCCGATGGAAGTCGTTCCTTGACCACGTTGACCACGCTGCGCCGAGAGCACCAGGGCGGTGGACGATGGCGAGGCCTAGGAAGGGGATGACGGGGAGCCGGGGAAGACGCGACAGTGGAAGCCCGCGCGGAGAGGAGTACGAGGGTTCACTGGTTCGGCTGCGGTGTGAGGCTGTCGTTGTCGCAGGGCCTAGCCAGCGGTGGGAATAGTAGGGGGCGGTGAGGCCTCCGCGGCAGCACATCCGGCCACGGGAAGTAAGAGCATGCGGCACGACCGGCGCTGCTTTGGGCGGCTGGAGCAAGAAGATCAGAGGTTGAAGAAGCACTACGGCCGTTGGATGGATATCGTACGTCACTAGAGCTAGAATCGTATATATTGACTAACTTGACAAAGCCCTCCGTCCCCATCAACTTAGTAGGCCCACAAGTCAGCCTCCCATAAAGGTGGGTCCCAGCTAGCAGGGGGTATTCATTTTTTTGTGCGTAATAAGGAGGCACTTCCGGTGGGTCCGAGCTGACAGCAGGGGGAATGTTTTTTTTTGCGAAATACGATGGCCCGTCGGGTGGGTCCTAGCAGTCAGGGGCAAACATTTTTTTCGTGAAATACTGGTGGCCCATCCGGTGGGTCCCTGCTGTCAGGTGGAGGAATAATTATTTTCCGCGTAATAAGGAGGCACTTCCTTGCGGCTGCCGTGGACCCAGCTGTCAGCCTCTTCAAGTACAGTATTCTTCCGACGGAATTCGGTCATTGACCACATTGACCATGCTGCGCCGAGAGCACCACGACGGTGGACGACGGCGAGGCTTAGGAAGGGGACAACACGGAGACGGGGAAGACGCGGCAGTGGATGCCCACACGGAGAGGAGTACGAGGGTTCACTGGTTCGGCTGCGCTGCCGTCGCCGCAGAATAACAAGGGGTGTGGGTGAGTGGAGTGGAGGGATGGCCTGGCCAGCGGTGGGAGTAGTATGGAGGCGGTGAGGCCTCCGCGGCAGCACAGCCGGCCACGGGAGGCAGGAGCAGGCGGCACGACCGGCGCTGCTTTGGGCGTCTGGAGCAAGAAGACCAGAGGTTGAAGAAGCACTATGGCCGTTGGATGGACATCGTACGGTCAATCGAGCTAGAATCGTGCATATATTGACTGAGTTGAGAAAGCCCTTCGTCCCCGTCAACTTAGTAGGCCCCGTCAACTTAGTGGACATCATATGGGGAGTATTCTTTTTTTTGGGAGGAATAAGGAGGCATTTCCTTGCGTGCGAAGATATAGCTGGTGGGTCCGGGCTATCAGCGGCGGTAATGTTTTTTTCGCGAAATACAGAGGCCCTTTTGGTGGGTCCCAGATGTCAGGTAGAGGAATCATTATTTTGCGCGCAATAAGGAGGCATTTCCTTGCGTGCGGCCGTGGACCCAGCTGTCTGCCTCTCCACGTACAGTCCACTTCAGATGCATGTCGGTCGTTGACCACGTTGACCATGCCACGCCGAGAGCACCAGGGCGGTGGACGATGGCGAGGCCTTGGAAGGGAACGACACGGAGGCAGGGAAGACTCGGCAATTGTTTCCCACGCAGAGGGGAGTACGAATGTACGAGGGTTTACTAGTTCGTCTGCCGTCGCCGGAGAATAACAACAGGTGTGGGACTGTGGGTGAGTAGAGGGATGGCTAGGCCCGCGATGGGAGTACGGTGGGGCGGTGAGGCCTGTGCGGCAGCACTGCTGGCCGCGTGGAGGAGGGAGCAGGCAGTCCCGCCGGCGCTTGTTTGAGCGGCTGTAGCAGGAAGAGCAGAGATTTAAGAAGCACGTCGACCATTGATTGGACATCCAACAGTATACATGCCATCTGTGGAAAGCCTCAAATCTGTGGAAAACAGCATACAACCCATCTGCCATTATTTCAAATAGTTTACAGCCCATTTTCTAATTCTTATGGTTTTTTTGGAGCCCATATTCTTTTTGTTAGCATTACAGCCCATATTGTGGCCACGGTTAAAAAATTATACAAAATTTTGCATATGTCGGTGCGGTATGAACTGTTTTTAATCCCGAAATTTCGAGTCACATTCAGACTGATTTTAAAAATAAATGTATATCAATATAAAATCCAATAATTTGTCCATGCATAAAAATCAATGCAATTTAAAATCTCAAGATGAAAAAAGATATTTGAAACTAATTGCCGGTTTGATGTGTTTTAAAAATGTACATCCCATTTCTCATTACTGATAGGCCATTTTCTCGGCCAGCCGAATGAAGCTATCCTCGTCTTGAAAGATTTGCAGCCCAACAGGCCTGATAAAGCGACTTACTTGACAAATCACAAAAAAACTGGGCTAGCCATTTTCAGAAAGAAAAAAAACTACTGGGCTGGTCTGTGGTAAACATAAAAGAAAAGGCTGTCTAGACAGGCCAGAGTGTCCCGCACAGCCTAGTTGATACCCTGCTTCCGTCTCAAAAACAAATTAGATAAATGCTACTCCAATTATGGTGATTCATAAAAATGCCACTGCAATTTCCAAACTTTGAAAAATGCCACTGCATTTTTTGCAAACTTTGAAAAACGCCACTGCAGTTTGCAAACTTTGAAAAACGCCACTCCAGACTTTGAAAAATGCCACTAGAAATGGCATGAAATGGCATTTTTCAAAGTTTGGAAATTGCAGTGGCATTTCTCGGAGGCATTTATCAAACTAACCCAAAACAAAAATAAATGGGAGAGCTGCTGGGTCCCTGGTGTCAGCCGCTCGTTGTGCAATCCACTAGGAGGAGCCATTTTTTTATTGGCTTGAAATAAGGAGGCACTTGCTTGCATACTGCCATGACCTTGGTGGGTCCCTGCTGTCATCCTCTCCATGTACAATCATCTCCTGATTTTGTACGCGTCAACTTGCTAGGCCCACAAGTCAGCCTCTAAACCCGTGGAGGACAAATACAACCCATTTAAAAAATAACAGCCCATTCCATACGTTCAAATGGAAAGTTCAACATTCAGAGCAAAGTAACAGGTCTGATCAACATATAGAGTACTGAACTTCCATGTTGACAACCATCATAGCCAAGTTAACTATCTACTCCCACTAGACAAGTACTAACTTACTCTTAGCTAACTAGACGATGCCGGCCGCCATCTATGGTACACGCTAAACGCCGGCATCGGCGTCCTGCGCCTCGCCTCAGACTTGCCAGAGATGCGATAGGGCGCGTTGCTCGCGCGCGTTAGCCCTTTCAATGCCGGCGTGGTCCATCGAAGCTTCGGCTTCCAAGCGGGAAACCCACTTGACGAGCTGGTAGTAAAAATCAGCGCCGCGAATGCGTGGTGCCCGACAGCCTCCAGGGCTATTTGCCGGGCGCCGGCCTCCATGTAGTAGGCCCAGTTGCGGGCACTCTGCTCGCGACTCAGAGCATCGGTGCGCTGCTGCTCCATGTCCCGCTGGCGGCGCAAATCGGCGATACGCTGCTCCTCCGTCAGGCGGTCGCGCTCCAACAACTCCTGCTCCTCCGCCATGCGGTCGCGCTCCAACAACTCCTCGATCTGTGCATTGCCATCTAAAGACAGATAGAATGCCTCCTCCCTCCGTCTGCCTTCCGGTGAAAAACCGAACACTAGTTCCGGCAGTGACCGCCTCCGGCGTCGCCTACCGCAGACGGGCGGGGGCATGGCGGACGTGGCGAGTGACATCGGGCCGGTGGGGGCTTATGAGGATATGGCGAGTTGGGTCACGGTGGCACTGGAGAAGGCCGGGAAACAGTACTTATAGGGGGAAGGTAGCACGACGTCCATCGGAATTCAATGCATAATGGCTTAGCGCGCCAGCTTGCCGTGGAAAACTAGGGAAACTGAAATTACGACTGTGCCGTCCCGTCCCGTCTGGGTCACACGGCGGCATGGCGGTCAAACAAGTGCACTCGAATCATCTCCCTCCTTGTCAATAATGATTCCACGGATTTAAAAGCCCGCAACAATTAAAGCGTATCTTTTTGCGTATCAGTTAGCTGCCTTAATTACGATCGGCTGCATGCAGGCACTCAGAATCGCTCGCAGGCAGTACGTGAAGCAGCATGCAACGAGTCGTAGCTGAGGGCACGCATGCAACCACTTAAATCGCTGGAATTAATTAGGCTTAAACTTCTGCATGCCGTTAATTATTGCCATGCCTTGGTCTTGTAGCTTTGCTCACTGGACTAATAAACCCGGACGGAGGGAGTACCTTGGTTGGTGAGTGGTTTGAATTAAGCCCTGCAAACCGAAAGGAGGTACTAGTACGTGCGTGATCCGCTATTTATTCGTGTAGGATCGAGTAGGCCGTTTCTTGAATTGAGCCCTGCAAACCAGAAAGGAGGTAGTAGGTGCATGATCCGCTATTTATCCGTGTAGGATCGATAGTGTAGCTTGTCAGTTTCTTCAGAGGTAGGCATTTTTATCTGTGTAGGATTGATAGTGTAGCTTGTCAGTTTCTTTAGAGGTAGGCATTTTTATTCAAAAAACTGCCACTTCGCATCTTGCGTCGCAAATAAAACTGCCAAGAGCGCATTTGTAGGCTAGCTTGTGATCGATCAGTAACTTGTAAACACTGAGCGAACTGAAATAAGTAACTGTTAATGCATCTCAATGATTCACAGATCATATACCAATATGTAGCTCCAAAAGCAAAGATCAGCCACTTTGGATCTTGCGTCGCAACTAAAACTAACTAGTACGATTCCCATACATAAGATCAACATGTTAATGCATCTCAATGATTCACAGATCATATACAAATATGTAGCTCCAAAAGCAAAGATCTAGAAAAAACATCTGTTCTTCCTACTAACATGGATCCTTCTATTGGCCAACATTCAGTAGAGACTGAAAGACAAATTTGTTTGTGAAGTCTACAATTCCTCTTGCAAACGTAAGTGGTTTCACCAACAGCTGGAACCATGAGAATGAACCACACATGATGGAGGAACACCCACTGCAATATGATTTTGTCTTCTCTCAATCACACTGCGAGACTATTTTCGGAATACAAACTTTAACTTAGGCAAAATGATGCCCATTGTATAATCATACCAAAGCAATGAAGCACCAAGTGTTGGCCAGTAAATAGTAGAGTACTACTTTTCTGCAGTCCATGAAGTGACTATCCAATCTTTGTGTCTATTTTCAAATGGCACTGCATGCAGTGACTATAATATTCTCTTGTGCAGTTCAACCAAAATTGCGGACACTTTGTTTGTTTGCCAAATAGGAACGGACAGACATCTCTGTCTGCACAAATATCAAGCAGCTAGTAACATATCAAGCAGCTAGCAAACCACTAGTATTACTATCTAATGACAGTACAAAAAGAGTAGCAAGATAGTAGCAAACCATGTACCTTCGTAATGAACAGCTCATAGTGCCACCAATTGGATATAAAGGTTTGGAAAAAAACATGCTCCTAATGTTGAACCAGTTGGACTTTTTGTGCATCTCCACTAAAATCGAGCATCCCTGTTTGCATAGATATTGAAAGTGTGATTACTAAAAGAGTGGCACTAGTTGAAGCATAGACTCACAAATGTAAGCATTCCAATTTCTTAATGGGAAAATGTAGCAAGACTGTTTCTAACAACCTGTTTGAAGGAATAAATAAAGCAACAGCGGATGATGTCAGGAAGGCATACATAGTTTTTTTCTAAAAAACTGAGCCATTCCTGACCTTTTCTCTTCTTTTAAGCAAATTTTGTGCAGTTCTACTAAAGTAAAATGCCATCGCCGCCTTGACAATTCAGTGACACTGTACAAAAGGAAATGACTTAACATTACATCACGATGTCAGGTATGTAGTCGACAGGCATTAGAGACAAACATACAGACCTCCTCCGATAACATAATGAACATTAATTTTAACAAAGGTGTGACTAGCTTTACCGGGATAATTTGAGTGAACTCTACACCATTCGAATACTACAAATATACACTAATCCAGTGGCTAGTGCAACAGTAGAGTAGTTAGTTTATTACAGGGTACAGTACAATGGTTTTACTGAACAAATTTCAATAAACTCTAGCACTTGAAGGTTTCTATAAGAATTAACAATACAAAATGTAAAGGTAACAAGTTTCAGCATTGGTATACTAGTGGCATTAGACAAAATGTAAGTGTAACAATACGTCCACAATCAACAGCTAACCCTGAAATAATCCAGTGACATTAAATGGCATTGCTTAAATTTATCCGTGGCATTAGACTGAGAGTGGCCTTAGTTAAATGTGGCTTCACTTTAGCAGTAACATTGCTTGACTTGACTGATGGCGTTATACTAATAGCAAAAAAAGGGGCAATAAGAGCATGGGAGGCCCATTCGGACAGTGGGCGCACCAGTACGATGTACCTCCATGGACGCAGAGTGGTGAGGGAGGTATGGTTGGCCAGAGCAACAAATATCCAGGCAGCATATGTGGATTACGTCCCATTTTTGTTCTCTTTAGCCACCTTTTTCCTATGTGAGGACAACAAACCGATCGACCTCGTCATTCTCGATTGCGTTGTCATGCCTTTCTACCCTTCTTCAACCAAGAGACACGAGGCTCGTTCCTTAGCTACTGATTTTCCCCTTTTCAACCTAGATGCAGGCTCGACGCCTACTCTCTTGGACAGTACAGTCTCCCTTCCTTTCCTTATTCAACCCAGACATGGATTAGTCTGCATGAAGTATGGTTTCCTTTAATAGTGCAAATTATGGTTTTTGTCTGCGTGGCGAGCAGAGTAGAGGATAGCAAATTGGGAAGATGGTGGAGTGGAAAAAGATCCACATGCAACGACGTGCCAGATGGGGCAATATAATAAGGGTATGGTTCAAAAATAGGTAGCATACCTGAGGGTCGGCGGGAAGTGGCTTAGCTCGTGGTCGTCGTCCTCCGCACACACTACGGCAGCGAGCTTGGGGACAGAGGCCATCCAGCACAGGCTCTAGGTCTGAGAGGACGGCCTTGTCGTCAATGCATGACCTCGCTCGCCGACGACGAGTGCGTCAACGCTGCATGTCCTTTTCTTCCCCGGCGGATCTATGACCACCGGTGAGGAGGGAGAGAGGGGCCGTCTTATTTAGATTTGGAGAGAGGCTGGTAGTGTGAGAAGCAAGTGGGTAGCCCTTGGCAAGAAAGCGCTGAAGCTCCAGCCTATATATCTTTTTTATACTACTAGTACTGGAGGTGGAGTAGTGGTAGGGTAGTTTATATTTTCTCTGCGTATAGTACGAGTTAGTCGTGCTTCAAAACTGAACGACACGCCATTAAAAAAATAAAGGTCGATAACTAATGCGGCACCTCGGGCCAACACGGCCAGATCGCATTTTGCACGAGAAATTACACACCATGTTTCATTGACATGTGGTCCCGTTCCAGCATATCAGTGAGACGACAGCGAGTAGTAGGAGTATTTCTGAACTGACGTGTAGGCCGGGGCGCCCCTTCATGAACCATGGCAAACTGGCAACCGCCCACCAACTCTTTGCCTTTCCCTCTCGATTTCGAACTGCTGTCGCACGCTCTTCCTCTCCCTCCTCCATTTTCCTTCAGCCCTTCACCCTTTCTTCTGCCATTGTTCGATTATCTTATCCATGGAGGGAACAGGACAGAAATGACCCTGTTATTCTTGCCCTGATCTGAAAGATGACGTGGTGGAAGAACTCATTGATCGGTGCGACGTCATCACCTCGGCTAGCATGGCAGGTTCTTTCAAGCCCATTCTTGACTCAACTAATAACATCATTACAAGGAACCCAAGAGTCAAGGAGCGGTTTGATCTCCCCTATCTTCTTTGCCGTGACCCTGATGACTGGCACCGCTACGACGGAGGCCTCGCCCTATGCAAGTTGATGCCGCTTGATAATGATACATATGATGTTAAGATGCCATCGCTTGAGGGCAAGGCTTGGGCAGGCGCAAATGGAGATTGGGTTGTTTACATTGGGTCCAACTGCGAGTGGGAACTTATGAATGTGTACACTCGTGACCGGGTTCCACTTCCAAAAATCTTAGCAGACAGCCCAGAGGTTGAGCATACCGGTATTGTACACACGTTCAAATACAATCATGGTGACTGTCTTCTACGGAAGATAGCAATTTCTCGAGTTCCCAACCGCTCTTAGAATTACAACAACTATGAAGTTGTTGCTATCTTCGACAAGCTTGTTGCCGTCCTTGCTGGTTTGACTCAATGGATATTGCTCAAAAATTAGTTTCTGTACACGGATGAGTACTGTGATGCAATTGAATATGAGGGCCTTGTGTTTGCTACCACCACTCGTGGCACTGTTTTTGCATGGAGTCGTTGTTTCAGTACGTTTGTCTTCCACCATAATTATAATTGTTTCATCCACATGCATGCGGGTTAGCAAGTTTCCCTTTACTAATTAACCTTCTTCTTGTGTTTCCAAGGTCCTGCGAACATTCCACCACCTATACTTGAAGATTTTTATAACCAAGGGGAGATGACGATGGTGATGATCATGAGCATGAGGACGAGCAACGCCCATATACTATTTGGCGCTTGGCAACTAATTCCGATGGATCACCTCTTCTCGTGTGTATACAGCCCACTAATGATGTTACTGCTAAGGAAGCAGGTGTAGTCTCCCATGGTCGCACTCTCCGGACCTATTCCAACACCCATTTCATGGTATTCGGGATGTATACTAGTGTGCTAGCGCCAACTCCTTCTCCCTGGTACAGAATTGATAGTCTTGGAGAAAACTCGCTCTTCCTTGGACAAAACTATCCAATGATGGTGAAAGGCGATCCAACTGCTGTTAACACAATGTTACTACCATTTATGAGAAGCAACTGTGTCTATACCTTGCACATTTGGGTGGTTCCCTACCCTGGTACTGATATAGTATGCCGCTTCAGCCTGGATGATTAGTCCTGCGTTGGTCTCCAGATCGACAATGGATGGGCCGTCCCAGAGAATCACTTGTGGTTCAAAGCAAGCATTTCCAACACCGAGGAATGGTTGAGTTGAAGTTCATTTCATTGCTTGTTATTTGTTTTCTGGTGAAAAGTTTAGTATTTATAATGTATCCTCGTTGTCGATGTGGGTTGATGACCTGTTGTATGTAATAAAATGATATGCCTGTGATAAACTTACTAAATTTATGAATGGCTTTCGAGTCGCTTCTGTGAGTGAGTGGTGCGACGAGGCAATTTTTTTTCGAATACATAATTGTACGTGCATTGCAACATGTTATCGGATGAGGCCAATCAACAATAGTAGTACACTATCTGTACTAGCTTCACATGCTTCACGCGTTGTGCGGGTGTTTTTACTGTAGCCATATTGTACTCTACTATGTAACCAGCACCTCGAATCCTCGATACTAGTAGTAATACTACTATATAGTAAGTAGTAGGAGTAGTAGGGTGGCATGGGCCAGACCAACAATCACGTCCAGGAGTACGGCACACGCCACCAGCACGACTTCCATCTGACACCATATTTCTTAGAGTCAATGCTAGAGAAATCTCTTCAACCTCATCGTTTCTCTAACTCAGCCATCGCGCGGCGGGCGAGGTGGGGGTTTGCCGATAGTTGGTTTCCTTAACTGCGGTCCCACTTGTAAGGCCAACTGCAACGCACGACCCCAAATGGACCTCCGTTTTGCACGAACTCCAATGATAATTTTGACTAGAAAAGCAAGACCAAAGAAAACAAGAACCAAAAGAATACATTTTACTACTCCTGTAAGTTGGATTAGTGCCTTCTCGATGCATTCATTGTTGATCTGCGGAGGCTCGATCTTGTGTGCTTCTTTCTTCTTCGAGTGTAAAGAAGTAGACGTTGCTTCCTCGCATCTAGTCTCATGTCTAGCCTCTATTCTAGTACTCCCTCCGGTCCGTTTTTCTCCGCGTCTAAGCAGCAACACGCATACCAAGTAGGAGTATCAACAAGTGCACTAATCTCATCTATAGCCTCTATGCTAGCTAAAAGTGATAGAACATCTACTAAATTGCGCTCTATCAATATATGGATGTACTCTTCTTCCCAATACAAAAACTTGCATCCATTCTACTCCCTCCGTTGCACAATACGTGCCTTCTATTTGTCAAAATATATATGTATCTAGACATGTTTTAGTATATAGGTACGTCCATTTTTGCACAAATGGAAGTCAAGTATTTTGGGACAGAGGGAGCACACAATAAAATTTTTAAGTTAGCACAACTAGTCTAATCCGAGAGCACAACCGATGATTTGGTCGGGTTCTTCCTCCTTTTGCTGACACGTGGGACATCCAGCATCCAGGTCGTGTCATGAAAGAAAATAGAGTGGTAGTTGAAGCCACGAGATGTGCATCTTGGGTTAAACTATAAATAGAATCTTACTACTCTTGAGTAACTCCAAAAGCGGCCACCGAAGATCTTTCTTGGATTTGTTTTTCATCACCAGCATGTCGAGGTGAAAGATGTGCAGGTTCAGTGGGTCCTCTTGCATTTTCACTGACATGTGGGGCCGCATGTGAGCAAACATACGATGGGCTCAGCGCGTCCGCTGGCTGGCTGAGAAGAGAGATAGAGGAGGCTGAGCACAGAGTGCAGGAAATTTGTTCTACGTACCTCGATATAGGCTCGATATAGTGTGCTGGTATGGGCCATAACTAGCATTCACGTCTAGCAGTACGGCACACGCCACCAACACAAGTCCCATCCGACACCAATTTTCTTGGAGTCCGTGCTACAACCCATCTCTTCTCCCTCCTGTTTTCTCAGCCATCATGCAGTGGGCGGGTTGGGGGTTTGCCGATAGTCGGTTTGCTCAACTGCGGTCCCACTTGTAAGTGAAAATGCAACACCGCACGCATTCCATCTTGAGCAGCGTGCCGAACCAACCGTGTGGGGGTGCGACGCGAACACGGAAGACTTTTCCTTTTGAACTCGTAACTTGTAAAATTTGGTTCTGCTCCATGGCGCGATCGATAGATAGAAAATAACGATTTTGCCTAGAGTAATGAAAAGTTTGGTTCTGGCGCCGTTCATGCATGGAGTACATACGAAAATTATGAAGTTGATGCGAAAGGTAAGATAATTACTGTAGTATCATATACTACTACATGGATTTGACAGAAAGATAAAAATACACACGGATCCATCAACGACATCCTCATGCCCTAGTGTGCCGGGTCACCAACCGACGTGTGAGGAGCAGTGGCATTGGCGGCAAGCTCAACGTGCTTCTGAACAGTGTCGTCCAAGGTTGCCCTGCGGTCCAAGAAGGCCAGCGTCCTATCGTTCTCCTCTTGCATGTAGCAGTCCTTGTGGATGATTTGCGCATAGACGTGGGTGATTATGTCGATGGTGTCTTGCTGCGGCAGACGCTGCGTGGCGAGCGTGACCTCGAGGTGGACATTCTCCGGCGTGACGACGGGCAGTCGCAGGGCCACCAGTGCATCGAAGAGGTTGTCACCATAGTGGCCGTTGAGGGTGGCGGGCATCGTAGAGCCTGGGCGCATCGGCTGGAGGCTTACGTCAAAGTCGTCCGCGAGCTTCTTGACGATGGTGACCTTGTCGAAGAAACCGACGAGGACCTCATCGAACAAGGAGACGAAGCTGTCGTCCAAGCGGCCCCTCGCCCTGGCGGCCTCAAGCAATACTACCTGGAGACGTTCCTCGTTGCCGGGCCGCAGGCTGGCATCGTGGAGCATCTGGCGCAGCCGGCTGATGCTCGCGCTCATCGCCTCCATGGGTGAACTAATCTTGCGATTCGAGTGATCACTGTTGCCCTTGGTTAGCGTGCGCAGGTGCGTAGGATTTCGTACTACTCCTCGGCCCTCTACTGCACCTGCCTTTGGCTGTATCATAGGTGGGCCAGCCCCCCCTGGGCCCACGTGTCATTCACCCAAAGGCAGTTGCCGTAAGTTAATGAATCTGCGTCCCGCTTCGTGCCGGTGCAGTATAGTCATCTCACCGAACCTCTAGTTGGGGCCAAACGAGAGAAGTTTGATGTTTACTGGTTTATTGGTCCCATTTGCATTTTGCGCCAAGTTTTGACCTTTGATTTAACTAATAAAATGTTAATGCATGTAAACAAAAATGTTGTGTAAGTCACATTACGAAAACCAAATAATCCCAAAACACTTAGGCACGGTGCATTAACTCCCTCCTTGTTTCTTATTTTGTGACATATCAACCAATGAGAGATGTGGGCCGTGCATGCTTTCAATGACTTGAGACTACCAAACATGACATGTAGTGTTTAGTTCATTGCATGTAATCCTATTAGTAGTTAGCAAAAAAAAACATTAAGTTCTCTCGCCGATAGGAATAAAACACCATGTATTTATTTACAGAGGGTGTAGTACATTTTTTGTGACATGCATTACTACTAGATATTGCTAGTCAAATACTAAAATCCAGATGGACGTGGTAGTACTCCTAAATCCAGACGGTGGTGCTACTAGTACTAGCACTGTACTACCCGTTGGTCAAATTATTATGTGCTGCTCCTCACAGTGAAGTGACAAGACCCTGCGCCAGAGATGACACCTGAGTATAGGCGCCGTGTTCGGCATACCATAGTCAGCCTCACCGTCTGTAGTCACTATCGTCATGGCTGTAGAGCTAGCCTGCTTACAACTAGCCCTGTTTGACATAATTTCCCGTGCGTAGATGCTCGTGCATTGCACAGAACACCAAGATTGGGGGTGGACGGCTCCGGCAGCGGCCATCGCGCCAGATTTTTCCACCGCCTTCTATATGTGGTGGGGAGGAGATAAGGCTGATTGTGAGAGACAAGGAGTTGTTTGTAAACAGGGAACAAGTATGGGCATATTTTTGCAAAAAAGTAGAAGCTTGGTTTGTATGCGTCAGATCTAGAACTGACGGCTATTGGTGAAAGATGGGAGGCACAACATCATCACCAACTCAGGACCTATTTGATTCGCAGGATTTTGAAAGCGCGGGAATAGGACACGACAATATTACAAGTTTCAAACTGATATTACAAATGTTAGGAGTAATGTTGCACCTAGGAAGAGGGAATTACTAGGAAGTTTACGTAAGAACTTTCGTTACTTTAGGTGGATGCCGCATTATCATACAAACTAAAATCCACCGCCCTGACAAGTTACTAATGGGAAAATAAGTTTTCGAGTCTCTGGACACTTGATGTTTCAAAAACAAATTCAGCTTCTACGGAGACTTTGTCATTTAGGCTTAGACGCTTGTGGTGATCAGCACACCATTCATTGTTGCGCCAGAGAACGCCAAAGCTCATTTCCTTGAGCACACTTGCCTCCAGAACAAAGAACCTGGCCAGTTTAATCTTAGATGTGCTGCCTCGGTAGTCGATCAAATCAATTTCTATAAGATGGAGATCAAGGCATTCGATGAGATTGTTATAGTGCAACACATTTTTCACTTTCGGGTCTTTTTTAATCTGCAAAAGAAGAGAACATATTAGAGCAGCTGGCTGAATAAGATTGCCGTGTCATCAATAGGTACCATTATCATTCGCTCATACAATAGGGTTAGCTGGCTAGTGATATTTTTTCACTCTCTCTCTCTCTCTCTCTCTCTCTCTCTCTCTCTCTCTTTCTGTTTCCTCTCATTTAACTAGGAGCACGTGAAGAGCTTGGTCATTTTTTGCCTTCAACTATGTGGCCGATGCCATATTTCGCAAAAGTATGCCACATAATACGCATCGATGTCAAATCAAAAGATTTTGGCACCGCTCTCGCGATGTGAGAGAGTTGGCACCACTGTGCACACAAACCCACATGTATAAACAAATCAATCAAACCAACTACACCAGCCTCTCACTCTCCCAAACAAGTGTTTTTTTATTGCCTCAGTCCACTCTCTCTCCCACGCAGTGTTTTTTCATTGCGTGAGTTAATTTGGCACCGGAGCAAAGTAGGTGATCCAGATTGGGACACCAGGTGAGCAATGGAGGGGCATTGATGCCAAATGCATCACAAGTGAATTTGGCACATGTTTTGGCCTACATAGCCCACTTTTGTACTCCCTCCGTCCCAAAATTCTTGTCTTAAATTTGTCTAAATACGGATGTATCTAGTTACATTTTAGTGTTAGATACATCCGTATCTAAACAAATGTAAGACAAGAATTTTGGGACGGAGGGAATACTACCTCGTATTTAGTTAAAAAAAATCACCATAGATTTACCTAAGAAAATGCCAATGCATGTCACTAAAATTACACCATTTGAAATTATGTTCAAATACGAATCCAACGGTATAGTTCTTAGTGACATGCATTAACATTTTGTTAGTTAAATCTATGGTCAAATTTTGATACTACAAAATTGGAAGAGTAAACCAGGACGGAGGTAGTACTTGCTCTTAGGGTAACCATAGAGTTACTGGAGTAGTCTAAGTTACTTTCCACTATGACTAGCCTAGGCTACTATAGTGGTGAATTGTGCGCGAGTGCGTCCTTCGCGCGCAAGAAGTTTGTCCTCAATGCGCCCTCAATTTACTAGCGTGCGGGGTGCTATCCCGAGTGGCTTCAACTTTGTTTACTTCACCGCGTGTCAGATGGGCCTCTAGTTTACTTATTTTCACCCACTGCCACATGGGCCAGCACACCAAGATACATAACACGAGCTGACAACGCAGCATGTGGATTGGTTGACCGGTCAACTAAACAATATACGGAGCTATACGCTGACACAGTGAGGATATAATCCGTCGGTATAGAGAGTTCGAGTGAGAGGGGAGGCCCGTGAGAGATAGCAGAGAGAGAGAGAGAGAGAGAGAGAGAAAGAGCTACTCCCTCCATTCGATAATGTAGTTACAACATTTTTTTAAGTCAAACTTTTGAAACTTTGACCAAGTTTATAAAGAAATTACTTATATCTACAATACCAAAGATAAATGATAGTATGAAGTAAGTACATGTTGTGATGAATCTAATGTTTGTTCCAGATGTAAATGTTTTTCTCCAGATATACCTGGTCAAACTTTTCAGAGGTTTGACTTTTCAAAACATCCATATGCTTATGGACGTGAGAGAGTCCCTAAAGAGAGAGAGAAAGAGAGAGAGAGAGAGAGAGAGAGAGAGAGAGTGAAAAAAGTGTGTGTGCGTGTGTGAAAGAGACATGGACAACACACGATAAAAGTAGAGAAAAAGCGTGCATGTCTTATGCAAACATATCACACATGCATCTTCGACAACGGAGGCAAGGTGAGGAGATAGTGTGTGGTTGTTTGGAATCGAGAGAGGAAGACCCCTAGCACGTGGCCAAGAGGGGTCTGACAAACAAGGGAGAGAGGTCGAGAGAGACATACGGAGAAAATGCAGACCTGGGGAGGAGAGAGTGTATGTTTGTCATAGAGAGATCCCCTAGAGATAGTGATGGGACTACATGGGTGGGAGATCGAGTGACAAGGTGTGTGCGCGATAGAAGATGCCCCGAGAGATATCGAGATAGACGTATGGATGGAAGAAGACAATACGTGTGTTCCTGATGGCTAGTAAGAGATACTCATACTTAGGAGGGGGGGGGGGGAGTGCTTGCGCCTATGGCCCTGTTTGGATACTCTAACTCAGTTAGAGGTTAGAGTTAGATTCATACCCTGAACTAACCATGAACTAACTCTAAGTAAAGAGGTGTTTGGATGGCAGGGTTAGATGGAGCGCAGATACGGCAAGGCACCTTCACGGGCAGTGCGAGAGGGAGGGAGGGAGAGGACGAGAAGCTTCGAGGAAGTGGGGAGGGATCTGCTGTGGGGAGAGCGAGAGAAAAAAGTGTTTATTAGTGGTCCCGAGAAGAACTAACCCAAATAAGCACCTCTTGGATGGGTTAGTTTTTTTGGATGGGTTAGATGCATCTAACCTAAACTAACCCTCCTGTTTGGATCTTTTTGGGTTAGTTGACTCAAAACTAACCCAAACTAACTCTAACCCATGGATCCAAACAGAGCCTATGATGGAGTGAGGGATTATGGTACTTAGGGGGGTGCGTGTCACATGGAGAGAGAACAAGGGCGAAGAGTGTTGGATGGGTCTATATGTATAGCGCGAGCGAGACATGTGTATGTGTGAACCAGGGAGATATAAGGCCAGTTTGGCTTGCGTCGTGAGCGTCTTTTGCGTGGCCTGGGGTTGTGGCTGGATTTCATGCACGCTTGTTTGGTTGCTACCTTGTGAAAAAGAAACCCCGCCTGGGCTGGGTTCCCTTGCACTTTAATTAGCTTGGCTGAACTCCAGACACTGCAAGTAGCCTGGCCCAAGCGACCGATTTCGAACGCCTGGCCGTGCCTGGTCGTGCGGCCATGAGGCTAATAGCAACATGGATGGATATTAGCATTAAATAATTGATGCATGGATTGATTGATGGGACGTTGATGCTTTGCCTGGCCCAGGCATGAACCAAACGCTTCAGCACCACACAAGCCTGGCCAGGCAGAAATATTTTTCATCTCACGTCCACACCAGGCAGTACCGGCCATCAAGGCATGAGGGTCAGGTCACGAACCAAACTAACCAATAATGTTTGAGAGAGATCGAGGAGCCCCGATAAGGCTGAGTGGTGCGTCAGATAGCTGAGAGGGGGAAAGAGATATTCCATCCGCTCGATAATGCTGTGCATGTAAATTTTTTAGAAGTCAAATTTTGGAAACTTTGGTCAGGTTTACGCAAATGTTATTTATATCTACAATACCAAAGATACATCACACAAAACTACATCTCATGGTGAATCTAATGGTATACGCTTGCCGTACAAGATGTAATTGTTTTTCTCCACGTACATGGTCAAACTTTGTGATGTTTGACTTTTCAATAAATCTATATGCTGTGGACGGAGGAGAGTGCCTCAGTCGAGACAAATCAAGTGCGTGTGAAGGAGAATGAGTAAGTGTGCAAAAAGAGTATGTGTGTGAAAGAGAAAGTGACAACAAATGATAAATTGGAGAGAGAGTGTGTTTTTTCGTTTCTTATGTGAACATATCACGCATGCATCTCCGAGATGGAAAAGCGAGGCGAGGACATACACGAAGATAGCTAGTGTGTGATTGTTTGCAACGGAGAGAGACACCCCTATAGCACATGTCCAATAGAGGTCTGGCCAACAAGGAAAAGAGGTCGAGAGGGACACATGGATGGCATGGACGCATGGGGAGGGAGAGAGGGTGTGTTTGTGATCGAGAGATCCCCTCGAGATCGTGAGGGGACTATATGGGTGGGAGATCGAGGGAGTGCGTGCACGATAGAAGGATGCCCCGAGAGAAATCGAGATAGACCATGCACATATTTGTGATGGAGACTAAGATTAGCTAGTCATATACATATAGGGGGGACTGCGTGTGCCTACAATTGAGTGAGAGACCATCATACTTGGCTAGCTCGGCATGAGATTGTGTGTGTGTGTGTGTGCGTGTGAGATGGAGAGAGAACGAGGGAGAGAGATAGAGTTTTAGAAGGGCCTACCGAGTGCGAGTGAGATATGCATGTGTATGTGTGACCCAGGTGGATGGAGAGTTTGAGAGAGGGGGGAAGAGCTCCGAAACGACATAGTGGTGCGTGAGAGAGTTACGGGCAAAGAGCCAAGGAATTTGTGTGCGTACGATGAGTGCACCCAAGATATCTAGCTTGGACTAGCTAGAGTATCATACATAGTGTGCGAGACAGACCTATAGATGGTGTATATATGAATGCGAACTAGAAAGACCCCCCCCCACACACACACACAGAGAGAGAGATGGAGAGAAAGGGAGAGGGACCAACAAGGTTTTTGTGTCGGATGCGTGCGACAGAATTGAAGATTGTCGGTGAGAGTGAGTGAGTGAGAGAGAGAGAGAGAGAGAGAGAGAGAGAACAGGAGTCCGGGAGAGGGGGGGTCGCGTTTTATGCATCAAAGACTGATATAAACCAGGTTCGATATAAACTTGCATTCAAATATTTAAATTGGAGAACATGTTGTCTGCAATCCACACATGAACAGATATATGCGTATATCAAACAAGTTCATTAATTTGACTTTCAACATGTTCATGGAGTACTATAATACTGTACAACATGCTACTCGGTTGAGGTGTTAAATTTTGGATTTAGTTCACTATTTTGACCTACTGAACGAGCTAGTTCATTGAATCGAGATATTTCATTTTGGGTTTGATTCATGTTTTTGAGTGGGTCAACTATTTCTCATAATCGCTAGCAACGAGCATGTAAAAACACATTACTCCCGAGCATCATCTCTCCATCTAAAAAAGAAGTGGCAAGCTAATATTTCAAAATTTGATTCGAATCGACTTGGTAAGGTAGACGTGGATGCTCGTTCTCCCAAAATTTGAACGAACTGTTAAACATCCTCTCTGCTCGGTGGAATTTGCCTGAGCAAATAAATGGGAGACGCGAAATTACCGTCCTATGTGGGACACGCATCAATTGGCCCATTGTACATCGAGGGTAGGTTTGTAACTTTATCCAAGCGCGCCTTCTCCTCGGCCAAAATGACATGTGCCGAATAATTCATAAACCATGGTCGGCAAAACACGCTCTCCTCGCCCGAAATAGCTTGCGCCCACTATTTCAAAAACGCTCTCCTCGCCCGAAATCGCTCGCGCCCACTATAGTTCAAAACATACCCTCCTTGCTCGAAATCGCTCCCGCTCACTATTTGGGGAGAAGCAAAGTTACTCTACTATCCCCGAGCCTCAGTACACAGACCAAAGCCGAGAAGCCTATAGGCAAGGGTAGAACTGTAACTCCCCCTCACATTTCAGACAAATGCATCCGTAAGACATGGTTCCACTCCCCTCCCAATTCCCCCCCGGCCCCATTCATACCTTGTGGGCGCCAAATCACCTTCTCCCCGGGAAGCTCCCTCCTCCCGAGCCGCGAAACCTCAGCCCCACCTCCATGGCGCCCCCCACCGCACCAATTTCACAGCCGCCCTCCTCCCTAATGCCGGAGACGCTGTCCAATTGCCATCGTGCACTGGGCCGTGTGCCTCTTACTTCGTGATGCTAGTGCTGCCTCGACGACGGCCACCTGAACCGTACTGGAGCCGACTCACCCCGCCGTTGTTCACGGCGCCGGAGCGGCTCCAACTTCGGATCGGTCCAGAGTCCTGGTGCTGCTTCCGCGTAGCCATCGACCGTCGCGACATCGCTCTTTCCCTGCCGCCGGTCACCACCGCAACCATGCCGGCCTCACCGACTCGGCAGCTGGACCTGCCTACTTCACCATGCCGCCAGATAGGTCGCACCCTCATCTCAAATCACTTTATTGAGGCGTCAGTTGTCTGAATTTTTATTCTGGGCCAATCTATTCCCAATGGGAAGCAGCACCCCTCGAGGCGGCGGGGCTCCTAGGCTGCCGGTTGGCTGGTGTCTAACATAAGGGTGCGGGGCCGCAAGTTCGCCGCGGAAGCAGCGCTTAGATGGCTATCTTTTAGAGTTGCGTGGGTTGAAGGTACTGCCGCCGCTGGATCTGGATGACGGGGAGTCTTTGTGGATTGGACCGGGGGCGGCGCAACCACGGCAGTGCGGTGGGGCGGGGAGCAGCGTTTTGGCCGGGGCGACAGACGGCGGTGGCAGGATGCTCTACAATTGGTCGCTGGCTCTTCAGGGAAGATTCCGAATAGTGTCAGCCGAGAGGCACAAGACGGCCATCAAGCCATCCGGCGTAGATCGGACAGTACCAAAATAAAATAAAATCATGTGACCCCAATTTAGTCTTCAGTCAATAGACGTGTGACCACTCTCGTACCTTGCTGTTGATCTCTTAGTGTATTTCTTCAGATCAAAGAGATATGTCGTTCTTAACATTATGCGTTATCTGCATCTTCGAACACACCGTCTTCTGACTCACCGCAGCTGCTCCAACAAGGGAATCATACACCAGAAGGGAGCTACAGTCCCCACTCACCAGTTCCCTGCATCGAATGCACGTGCCCGACATGGACAACCACAACAACTGCAGGGACATCGACAAGTCAGCACATGATGCTCACTCCTATGGATGGCAGCCAGATAGGTTGTACCCTCATCTTACTTGTGTGCAACATTATGGCTTTGTTATTCATCTAAGCACGGAAAATAGATCATCACATTTCACTGTATATTCATGTTGATCTCTTACAGGTCTTGTTCAGGAGTTCACGTTGTTCCATAGTTCAGCTAAGATACTTGTTCTTTAGGTTACGCTGTTCCATAGTTATCATCCATCAGCCAATGCTATCCCACAGGCTAGTGATTATAGTATTATACCACTTCTAGTATTACCTATGTTGTTATTTAATACTTTTTTGTGCCATCTAGTTAATCTCGAGTACAAACGATATATATTCTGTAGCTTTCATATGTGTTCTCCCTTTAGTTTATGAGACCTGTTGCTGCTAGTTAACCCCAGTCCTACTATTTATGCCGTCTCCTACACGCACTCATTTACATAAATCTAACTACTAGTTGTCTTCCATGCATGTCAGATATAATTGCACACACTGATATATCCACAAGAACCTCACAGAGCAACGTAAAGGCCAATAAACTTGATGTCAATGATACCCAATATGATGGAACATGTAAAGGCAGTTCTTCAGAAGACTTGCAGAAAGATGATGAATCCTCTTCACCCCACAATGTCCTTGCTCTAGCTTGGTCTGTGATATGGGCACAACATGCATATAATGTCCTGGAGTGTATCTACTCTGTTGCAATGCCATGTGCTTAGCATGCTGATCATGCATGTAAATATGTCATGCCTTCCTGTTTTTCAGTACCTATTCCATTCACGATAACATGTTTTCAAATTCTAGTACTGTTATTCTACTCTATCGCAATGCCATCTGCTTAATTTGGACATCATGCTTCTGAATATCTTATGCATTGTTATTCATCAGTATGTACTTCATCTGTCTGCCATACCATGTTTTTTTTTACATTGAAGTGCTGTTCTAGTGCTCAGTTGCAATGACATCTTATTTTCCCAATCATACACGTGTATGTTGTCGTAGTTATTTCTGTACGTATTTGCTAGCATATAGTTTTACATTCAACTAGTGTTTTTTTTGCTGTGTTGTCCTATCGTATCCCTAGCTCTTACACCATACTCCCTCCGTCCGGATTACATGTTGCCGAAATGGATAAAAAAGGATATATCTAGAACTGAAATACGCCTAGACCCATCCATTTTTTCCGGATGGAGGGAATACATGTCAATATGTCATGCCTTTCTATTCTTTAGTACCTATTCCATCTCTCTACTGTCGCATGTTTTATAATTAAAGCACCATTCTTCTATACAAGGCATGCAAGGGGAAGATGACTATGTTAGAATATGAAGGGTTACAAACAAGGCCTTTGCAAAAGATCCAAACGCCAGGAGATAATAAACCAACTCCAGTTTTTATAGATACAGCTCCAGCCCAGAGAAACCCAACTCCTACTGATAATAAGCAGATTCCAGTGGCCAAAGAACTAGTCCGCTCTAGTCCAGCAAAAATATGTCAACTCAATTCTAAGAAGCGTGTGTGTATCCTTGCATCATGAAATTTTATAGCATGCTGATCATATTTTCTACATGTTTCTTACCCATCTCTCTTTTAGAAAATAAGCTTAACAGATAGAAGAATTTCTGCAATGGTATCGTTTATGAGGAAAGATTTTGTAGGAATTCTCTGTGCTCCACTGTAGATGTAAGTACCTGTTGTATATCACTATATTTTTACATCAGCATGTATTTTGTTAATCGGCGTGAATCCAACCTTTATCTGATCTAAATTTAGTTGTAGCAAAATGTATGATTAAAGGCCACAATGTTGATTTTTGTAAGGAAAACTGCCTGGTAGTTTTGCATCCTGAGCTGCATGAGTGTACTATCTCATATCAGTGTGTTTGAATACTTTGGTTCTGCAGTGGGTTTTTCAGTGTTTTTTTTACTGTGTTGCCCTGTCGTATCCCTAGCTCTTACATCATACTCCCTCTGTCTAGATTAAATGTCACAGAAATGGATAAAATTGGATGTATCTAGAACTGAAATACGCCTAGACCCATCCATTTATTTCCGGATGGAGGGAATACATGTCAATATGTCATGCCTTTCTATTCTTCAGTACCTATTCCATCTCTGTTGTAGCATGTTTTATAACTGAATCACCATTCTTCTATATAAGGCATGCAAGGGGAAGACGGCTATGTTAGAATCTGAAGGGTTACAAACTAGGTCTTTGCAAAAGATCCAAATGCCAGGAGATAATAAACCAACTCCATTTTTCATAGATACTGCTCCAGCACAAAGAAATCCAACTCTCACTGATAATAAGCAGATTCCAGTGGCCAAAGAACTAGTCCGCTCCAGTCCAGCAAAAGAATGTCAACTCCATTCTAAGAAGCATGTGCGTATCCTCGCATCATGAAATTTTATAACATCCTGATCATATTTTCTACATGTTTCTTACCCATCTCTCTTTTAGAAAATAAGGTTAAACGATAGAAGACTTCCTCCCTTGGGATCGTATTCGAGGAAAATATCTTGCAGGAATTCTCTGTGCTCCAATGCTGATGTAAGTACCTGTTGTATATCACTATATTTTTACATCAACGTGTATTTTGTTAATCGGCATGAATCTAACCTTTATCTGATCTAAAATTAGTTGTAGCAAAATGTTAAAGGCGCCAATGTTGATTTTTGTAAGGAAAACTGCCTGGTAGTTTTGCATACTGAGCTGCATGAATGTACTATCTCATATCACGCACATTACTGAATTGTAGTGCTTCTCTGGTTGCCCATTCATTCATTGTGTCAATGTTGCTTTCGTGCTAGCTTACCTGGCTGATGATAGCTGTGCCATATTGTGTTAATTTGGTGTAGGCTAGTTGCCCAAACGTTTGTTGTGTCAATGTTGCTTTCCTATTATCTCACTTGGCCAATGATAGCAATGCTAGTGTGTTAATTTTGTGCAGGCTGCTGAAGATAAGAAGACAAACTCTGAAAATAGCAAGGCAACCCCATTGTTTCTTTCCAGTAAATCTAGGCCAGGTAATATGGCAATAACTCATGATTAATCTGTTTGGCTCCCGTCCTAATTTATGTTATGATGCAGTGGTCGAGACACTCTCCACTATCAATAATACAAGCCTGCCAAAATCGCCATCTGAATCTGTTCAGTATCCTCTGTCTCAAATGCAACAGAATAAATGTATGTTTGTGAACCAATTAACGGCTGAAGCAATGATGGTAATGGTGGATGAATCTGAGGTGCAGAGTCGTGCGACACAAGAACTGATCAATGTTTTCAGAGACAGTGTAGAAAAGCAGAAAGAACTTGCCCACATGCTTATGGGCGACATTTGTGCTGAGGTTGCAGATTGTGACGTTGTAGATGGTTAGGTTCTGCTCATTTATTTGCACTGGCAACAATCTTTGATTGCCAAGTGGATGTAATTTCCTGTAATATATGTTGGATGTGCAACGTTATTCCCTGTATGCCGTACCTTTGCTTGATCGGTTTTGGTCCTGTGCATAATTGCTCGTCGTAATGGGCTCAAATTATCTAATTTGGCCTAAAGACATGTACGAACTTTAGTGGGCCCATTAAGTTAATGGGCCGTTACTAGGCCGAAAGTTAATGGTCGGCCCTCTTACCTCCCGGGTCGTTAACAGGCCGACATCGAAGGGGGCAACATGTGGCCCCAATTTATTTCACGGGAAGTTAATAGGCCGTTATTAAGTTTGGGCTACATATGGCCCAACTATACTGTAGGCCTTTAGCAGGCCGAAAGAGACAGTGGGCTTGTACTGGACCATCAAGACCATGGGCCCCTAAGAGGCCGAAAGTCAGGTCGTATTGTAAATGGCCCAACTGTGTTGTGGGCCTTTAGCAGGCCGAAAGGAAACCGGGCTGGTATTGGACCATGAAGGGCATGGGCCGTTAAGAGGCCAAAACTAAGGTCCGACTGCAAATGGCCCAACTCATTTATGGCCTGTTAACAGGCCGAAAGGCACACAGGGCTGGGAATTGGCCCAACACTTAAATGGGTTGCTAAAAGGCCAAAACTCAGGTCCGACTACAAATGGCCCAACTGATTTATGGGCCGTCAACAGGCTGAAAGTGACACCCAACCAGAAATTGGCCCAACACTTAAATGGGCCGCTAAAAGGCTGAAACTCAGGTCCGACAGCAAATGGCCAATTCAGATTTATGGGCCGTCAATAGGCTGAAAGTCACACCGGGCCGGAAATTAGCCCAACATTTAAATGGGTCGCTAAAAGGCCGAAAGATGTACATCCTGAAAATTGGCCCATCCATTAAATGGGCCGTTAATAGGCCGAAATGTCATCGGGCCGATATTGAGCCCAAATATATAGCGGGCTGTTAATGGGCTCGAACTGATGATGGGCTGCAATGGTGTCAAATCTTTAACGGTCCGTTGACGGGCCGAATTGGCACATCTCTTATGGGCCGTGGGCTTAAATGGACCTGACACAAGTATGCCTTATATGGGCTGGCCTGCTAATTTTTACTGGGCCGGCCTTTTCACAGGAATGGGCCTCTATTGGGCGTGCCACATGTCGACATATCATAGGCGCCTTCCGTCCAATGAGTGGATGACATCTGTCCCAACGATGAGCCGACACGTGTTTCCTCCAGCCAATGATGATTTTACACATGGAAAATCCCCATTGGTCGGGGCTGTTAACGGGTTATCGGATTCAAAACCCGATCCGATAGCTTAACGGTGTTGCGTTACGTTGGATGCCACGTGTCGGTCGCCCTTGACGAAAGCACTTCTGTGACGCATGATTTATCGTCATGGAAGTGGACACTTCCGTGATGATAATTTTGGTAATGTCATGGAACACTTCTATGACAGCACAGGTATGCCTATCTTTATTCTGTCATAAAATTGTCATGGATGTACATGCATGACAAAAAACGCGACCTACTGTGGCAAACACGTATCATCACGGAAGTGTATTTTTTTGTAGTGTGTTGTTGTTTCATGGAAACCTTGCAAGCACACCATCTTAACGAGGTCAACAATGGAAGCATAACTCACAACATTGGATACAACTACATTGAATCAAAATGGCTTTGTGAACTCTTAATGGACTTGCCATTGATTGAGTAGCCAATACTGGTTATCCTCATGAACTATGAAAATCAAATAGCAATGGTCAACGGAACAGTTGAAAGGATAACATGAAGAGTTCAAGACATGTGAAAATAAGATTAAAATATGTTAGAAAGTCAAAAAACTAGGAGTAACAATGCTGGATTATGTTCATGCCGCAATTAACATATCATTTTATATAATGTCTATCAAGGAATGTGATAGAATATGCATAGAAGGAGATTGGTTCGCTATTAGATAAATGGCTAGCCACAACTTTAGTTGGTGGCGCGCCATTTCCAATCAAGCACCAACACTATTTTCTAAATAGTGGTGGCATTGGCATATTTGGTACACCAGCTTTATAAGTGTGATGCCTCCGGAATTAATTGTGCACTAAACATCCACACAACATGCATGATCAGATGAGTGACTCACGGTATAATATCACATCACAACTCTACGACTCAAATTTAAACAAAGAAACAAAATATTACAAACCAGGGTTGCAAGACCCAAAATTATGACAAGGGTTAGGTCTGAGTACAGACAATTACAAGGGTGCCTTAACAAGGCGAAAACAAGCAACGATTCTAGATCAAAAAGGTGCAGCCCTCCTGCCTGGGACCTTCGAACTACTCCTCGATGTTGAACTCCACGTAGCAATCGTCGCCGAAGGAACATGCATCCGGGGCAGTACTATCCGATAGCAGCAACCAGTTGAAGAAAAGGGGTGCAAAGCAACGGTGAGTACTCATCCGAAGTACTCGCAAGACTTACATCAGAACTATGCTAAATATGCATCAGTATCAAAGAAGGGGTATATTAGTAGACTAAATGCTACTTCTTGAGCTTGCGTTGATTTTTTCCTTGAAGAGGAAAGGGTGATGCGGCAAAGTAGAGATAAGTATTTCCCTTAGTTAAGAACCAAGGTATCAATCCAGTAGGAGGCACAAGCAAGTCTCGAATCTATGCACCTGCACAAACTAACAAACGCTTGCACTCAACGCAAAAAAGGGGTTGTCACGGTCTTGAACAAGGGTGAGGTCTGATAGAGATAGGTATAAAAGATAAATAAAAAGGCAAACTAAAGTAAATATAATAAAGTGCAGCAAGGTATTTTTGGTTTTTTGGTTTATAGATCTGAAAACATACTATGGAAAATAGACCCGGGGGCCATAGGTTTCACTAGAGGCTTCTCTCTTGAAAGAAAACATACGATGGGTAAACAAATTACTGTCGAGCAATTGATGGAAAAGAGCATAATTATGATGATATCTAAGGCAATGATCATGAATATAGGCATCACGTCCGTGTCAAGTAGACCGAAATGATTATGCATCTACTACTATTACTCCACACATCGACCGCTACCCAGCATGCAACTAGAGTATTAAGTTCGTAAGAACGGAGTAATGCCTTAAGTAAGATGACATGATGTAGAGGGATAAACTCAAGCAATATGATATAAACCCCATCTTTTTATCCTTGATGGCAATAATACAATACGTGCCTCGCTACCCCTTCTGTCACTGGGTGAGGACACCACAAGATTGAACCCAAAACTAAGCACCTCTCCCATTGCAAGAAAACCAATCTAGTTGGCCAAACCAAACCGATAGTTCGAAGAGAAATACAAAGATATCTTAATCATGCATAAAAGAGTTCAGAGAAGACTAAAATAATACTCATAGATAATCTTATCAGAAATCCACAATTTATCGGATCTCGACAAACACACTGCAAAAGAATATTACATCAGATAGAACTCCAAGAACATCAAGGAGAACATTGTATTGAAGATCAAACAGAGAGAAGAAGCCATCTAGCTACTAGCTATGGCCCCGTAGGTTTGTGGTAAACTACTCACGCTTCATTGGAAGGGCATCAAGGTTGATGTAGAGGCCCTCCATGATTGAAATCCCCTTTGACAGGGTGCGAGAAAAGGTCCCAAGATGGGATCTCGTGGGAACAGAGGCTTGTGGTGGCGGAAAAGTATTTTTGGTGAATGCCTCTGATAGTTTGGGAATTTACAGTGCATAGAGTAGGGTTGGAGGACTCCCGAGGGGCCCACAAGCCCTCAGGGCGCCCCCCTGGGGCGCGCCTAGCAGGCTTGTGGCCTCCTCGGGAACCTTCTGGCCCCCTCTCTCCAAGTTCTCTAGATGTCTTCCGGTCCAAGAAAAATGACCGCAGAAGTTTTATTCCGTTTGGACTCTGTTGATATTCCTTTTCTGTAAAACTCAAAAACAAGGAAAAAAAATAGAAACTGGTACTAGGCTCTAGGTTAATAGGCTAGTCCCAAAAATAATATATAAAATGGCATATTAATGCATATAAAACATCGAAAACAAATAATATAATAGCATGGAACAATAAAAAATTATAGATACGTTGGAGATGTGTCAAGCATCCCAAGCTTAATTCCTGCTCATCCTCGAGTAGGTAAATTATAAAAATAGAATTTTTGATGTGGAATGCTACCTAACATATTTATCAATGTAATCTTCTTTATTGTGGCATGAATGTTCAGATCCATAAGATTCAAAACAAAAGTTTAATATTGACATGAAAACAATAATACTTCAAGCATACTAATAAAGCAATCATGTCTTCTCAAAATAAGATTGCCAAAGAAAGTTATCCCTACAAAATCATATAGTCCGGCTATGCTCCATCTTCATCACACAAAGTATTTCATCATGCATAACCCTGATGAAAAGCCAAGCAATTGTTTCATACTTCCTATGTTCTCAAACTTTTTCTACTTTCATGCAATACTTGAGCGTGAGTCGTGGATATAGCTCTATGGGTGGAACAGAATATGGTGGTTGTGGAGAAGACAAAAATAAGGAGAAAGTCTCATATCAACTAGGCAAATTAATGGGCTATGGATATGCCCATCAATTGATATTGATGCAAGTGAGTTGGGATTGTCATGCAACAGATGCACTAGAGCTATAAGTGTATGAAAGCTCAAAAAGAAACTAAGTGGGTTGCATCTAGCTTGCTTTCTCACGAAGACCTAGGGCAATTTGAGGAAGCCCATCATTGGAATATACAAGCCAAGTTCTATAATGAAAAATTCCCACTAGTATATGCAAGTGAAAAAATAGGAGACTCTCTATCAGGAAGATCATGGTGCTACTTTGTGGCTCAAGTGTGGAAAAAGGATAGTAACATTGTCCCTTCTCTCTTTTCTCTCATTTTTTTGTTTGGGCTTCTTTGGCCTCTTTTATTTTTTATTTGGGATTCTTTGGCCTCTTTTATTTTTTGTAAAGTCCGGAGACTCTTCCCAACTTGTGAGGAATCATAGCTTTCATCATCCTTTCCTTACGTGGGATGATGATCATCACACTTTTATTTACTTACAACTAAAGAATTACAACTCGATACTAGAAAAAATATGACTCTATATGAATGCCTCCGGAAGGGTACCGGGATATGCTATTAGCAAGGGAGCTGGGTGTATCAACATAGCCTGATGACCATATCCTTCCCACTCAGTACTTAGACTTTGAGGCCATGAAGCACCATAAGTTTCTTAAGGGTGAAATCAATGATTATACTTATACCCTGCTGTTCTATAAAGCTTCTATTGTCCATACCTTTTTGCCCGTGCCTGCTCTCTTTGATTATCATAACAAAGGAAGATATTATGTTCTTGAGAGCAAGGCCCGCACACACTATGCCGAGGTTGTGGTTGCTCGGTGGGCTGAGGAAGCTGCACCAAGAGCCTCCGTGAGCTATCACTCCTATTATTATGCAGGCTGCAGACGGTGATTACCAAGCGAGGCCAAACGCCTAAGCTTGGGGGAGTACGTGTTTCCACCAACATTCTATTCATGTTCACACTTTTCATTCCAATTGTCGGTGTCCACACTTTTTCATTATATTATCCATGGTAGATTCACTTTCTCGCTTTTTTCTTCTTGTGTGTTTGAAAAACTTTGTGAAAACCCCCAAATATTTCTTGCTTCTTTTCGGTTTTTCTTTCTAGTTCAGTTAGCTGTAGTATTAAAAAGAAAACCCAAAAAGATTTTCTTGTTCTTCTTTTGCTTGTTGGGAGCTCTCCCGTGTAAATAGTTTTTCTCGTTTTTGTTTTTCTTTCTTTAATTTTGCTTTCTTCTAGGAAAACAAAAAAGTCCAAAAATATTTCATTGTGTTTCTTAGAAATTCTTTTCTTTTTATTGAGTCATACCAAGGAGAAGACCACGAAGAAAATGTTGAGTGGCTCTCATATGCATTGATATTGATCTAACAAAGAGCCCGTATTACATTGTCTTCTCCTTCTGAATAAAATGTTTGCAAATTCCAGCTTAGTCCATGGCACTCTTGCACTATTATTATTATTATTATTATTATTATTATTATTATTATTATTATTGTTATTTTTATATCATTTAGTCGTGTAAGTGAAAGGCAATAATGATGATATTTGATGAATTGGCTGTGGCAGAGAGACACGGGTATGAACTCAACTTGGTTTGTTTTTGTAAATTTGTTTAACCCAGTATCCATGATTCAGCCTATTATGATTAAACATATTTGCAATGACCATTAGAGATTATAGTTTCTCATGCCATGCTTAAGTAGCTAGGAGTGGATAATGATTTATATTGGATGTCAACATTGCGTTAAAATGATTGTGATGTAGTATGATGATATGGTATCCTCCACTAAATGTTTCAAGTGGCTTGACTTGGCACATGTTCATGCATGTACTTGAATCAAAACCAACATAGCCTCTATGATATTTATGTTCATGGTGTTCATATCCTACTCATGCTAGTATCCAATGTTACTTATGAATAATGCATGTTCATGACCGTTTTTGCTCTCTAGCTGGCCGCTTCTCAACCTATTTGCTAGCCTTCGCCTGTACTAAGTGGGAATACTGCTTCTGCATCAAAATCCTAAAACCCAAGTTATTCCAGATGAGTCCACCATACATCTACCTATATGCGGTATTACCCTGCCGTTCTAAGTAAATTTGCATGTGCCACCTCTAAAAACTTCAAATAAACATCCGTTTTTGTATGCCTGGATTGTTCATAGAGTGACAGAAGGTAGTCGATATCTTCCATGCTAAGCGGGTTATTCTCATGATGAGTGCTTATTCACTCGTCCTTGCACGAGAGGGCGGTAATAGGGATTCCCAGTCCATTAAAAAACTGCAAATAATATTCGGCTAGCTGTGGAGTGTGTTTGTTGGTGGAGGGGGAGTAAACCTTTACTTTTATTGCTTGGGAACCGCCACTAATGTGTTTAGCATGGAAGATATCGGTAACTAATGGTCGCGAAGTAAACAGGAAGGATGCATTTCTCAAAATTTCATTTATCTCTGTTTTAAAATTTTGAGCTCTGGCATCGCTGCAAATCACTTCTTCCCTTTGCAAAGGGACTATCCATTTACTTTTATGTTGAGTCATCGCCTTCCCAAATAAGCGCTAGATCTGACAGCACTATTTTCATCCTCATGCATTTTGCAGAGCTAATGTTGGGTGCATCATGATTGGATCTTTTCTACCATGAATTACAATGTTTAGTCGCTTCTTGAACTTTGGAGGTGCTCTGCATTTATGTTTTGCAGTCTCGGAAAGGGCTAGCAAGATACCACTGTTGTCATATTATATCATAGTTTTTTTGGCAAAGTGTTGCCATTTGAGATATCTTATTATTGCTCGCTAGTTGATTATGCCATTGACACGAGTTAATATAATTTTTAAGAGTTATTGTTGACATGGTTAGTCATGATCTTTGCTAAAAGCCTGGGTGCAACTTAAGCTTATTTATGTAAGAGCAAAAGAGTTCATAAAAGTTTTTCTTTTTCACTTTCAGTTTATCAACTGAACTGCTTGAGGACAAGCAAAGGTTTAAGCTTGGGGGAGTTGATACGTCTCCATTGTGTCTACTTTTCCTAACACCTTTCCTCTTGTTTTGAACTCTAATTTGCATGATTTGAATGAAACTAACCCAAACTAACGTTATTTTCAGCAAAACTACCATGGTGTTGTTTTTGTGCAGAAATAAAAGTTCTTGATATGGAACGAAACTTTTTGGAGAATTTTTATACAATAAAATAAAAATACTGGAGCCAAGAACCATCGGAGGGGGCCCTTGGGTGAGCACAACCCACCAGGGCATGCCCCTCCAGGCGCGCCCACGTGGGTTGTGCCCACTTGGTGGCCCCATTGACCCTATCTCCGACGCTATAAAATCCTATTTTTAGAGAAAAAAATCAGGGAGAAATAATTATTGCGTTTCACGAAACGGAGCCACCGCCACCTCCCGTTCTTCATCGGGAGGCTAGATCTAGAGTCCTTTTGGGGCTCCGGAGAGAGGGATCTTCGATCTTCGTCATCACCAACCCTTCTCCATCTCCAATTCCATGATGTTCCCCACCGGGAGTGAGTAATTCCTTTGTAGGCTCGCTGGTCAGTGAGGAGTTGGATGAGATTCATCATGTAATCGAGTTAGTTTTATTACGGCTTGATCCCTAGTATCCATTATGTTCTGAAATTGATATTGCTATGACTTTGCCATGCTTAATGCTTGTCACTTTGGGACCGGGTGCCATGATTTCAAATCTGAACTGTTTATGTTATCACCATATCTATGTTCTAGATCCGATCTTGCAAGTTATAGTCACCTATTACGTGGTATGATCCGTAAACCCTGGGGTGACAATATTCGGGATTCTTTCCGATGATGACCATAGTTTGAGGAGTTCATGTATTCACTATGTGCTAATGCTTTGTTCCGGTTCTCTATTAAAAGGAGGCCTTAATATCCCTTAGTTTCCTTTTGGATCCCTCTGCCATGGGAGGGTAGGACAAAATATGTCATGCAAGTTCTTTCCATAAGCACGTATGACTATTTACGGAATACATGCCTACATTATATTAATGAACTAGAGATAGTGCCGTATCGCCCTAGGTTATGACTGTTATATGATGAATATCATCCAATGAATTCACCGATCCAGTGCCTACGAATTTTCCACATATTGTTTCTGCTAAGTTACTACTGGTATTGTTACTGTTACACTTGCTACAAAATCATTGCTATCACTATTACCGTTACTGTTGCTGTTGCTACTACTATCAAAACTATCATATTATTGTGCTACTGATCGCTTGCTGCAGATAATTAATCTCCAGGTGTGGTTTAATTGACAACTCAGCTGCTAATACTTGCAAATATTCTTTTGCTCCCCTTGTGTCGAATCAATAAATTTGGGTTGAATACTCTACCCTAAAAACTGTTGCGATCCCCTATACTTGTGGGTTATCACTTATATCTTCCTCAAAACAGCCACCATTCCTACCTATTATGGCATCTCCATTGCCATTCCGAGATATATTGCCATGCAACTTCCACCATTCTGTTTTTTTATGACAGACATCATCATTGTCATATTGCTTTGCATGATCATATAGCTGACATAGTATTTGTGGCTCAACCACCGTTCATCATTTTTTATACATGTTATGCTAGATCATAGCACATCCTGGTACAATGCCAAAGGCATTCATATATAGGCATATTTTGTTCTAGTATTGAGTTGTAACTTTTAGTTGTAAGTAATTAGAAGTGTGATGATTTTTATGTTATCAAACTTCACTTTGTAACTAGGTGATCATAAAGATACTCTATAGGTATCTGTGAAAGTATTTGTTGGATTGCATGGATCTCTGGGCCCTCTCGGTAGTACAACATCACAAGAAACTTGCAAGAATGTGACCAATGAGTTTAGTCATGGGATCTTGTATTACGGAACAAGGAAAGAGATTCTGGTTACGATATTGAACTAGCTATGGAGATACCGATGATCAAATCTTGGGCAAATAACATCGCCGAACAAAGGGAATTGTATACGTGATTAACTGAATCCCCAACATTTTGGTTCAACAGATAAACATCTATGCGTACTATATTATGGGCTTCCTTTTCCAACTAATGGTTATCGACCAGAGAGGTGTCTCGGTCATATCTACATGATTCCGAACCCGTAGGGTCACACGCTTAACGTTCGGTAGTGCTAGGGTAATGTTGAGATATTAATAGTGGAAAGTCCAAAAGTAGTCTGAGTCCCAGATGGGATCTAGGACATCACAAGGAGCTCTGGAATGGTCCAGAGGTAAATATTTATATGGGAAGTCATATTCAGGGTTTCAGTAGAGTACCGAGAAGGTTCTAGAAAGTTCCGGAGGTTCCACCATGGGGCCCAACGACCCGGAAAGCGCCCACATGGACCAAGGGGCGGGGCTACAACCCACATCGTCTAGCCCCACCAATCCCCAAGGAACATGTCATTTAAATCTAGAGATAAGGCCTTATCTCTAAATTTAAAGGGTTGAATCTAGAGATAATATGTTATCTCCAAGTTTGAAGGGATTTCTCCCTTGTGGCCGGCCCTAGAAGGGTTTTGGACACCCTACCTTTCCCCTAGCCTATATAAAGTGGGGGGAGCTACATGGGGCAGCCACCTGTTGACCCTTGCCCATTGCCTCTCCCAACTCCTGCCATGTTTCTCCGATACACACTTGACCAAGCCTTGCCAAAATTCTGCTACTGATACATCTCCGATAACCCACAAGTATAGGGGATCACAACAGTTTTCGAGGGTAGAATATTCAACCCAAATTTATTGATTCGACACAAGGGGAGCCAAAGAATACTTGTAACTATTAGCAGTTAAGTTGTCAATTCAACCACACCTGGAGACTAAATATCTACAACAGCATGATTAGTAGCATAGTAGTATGGTAATTTGATAGTGATAACAGCAATAGTAAAAATAATGGTAATGATAGCAGTAGTAGTTTTGTAGCAATTGTAACAGTAGCAGCAACATTAGTAACTTAGCAAAGATCAATATGTGAAAAGCTCATAGGCATTGCATATGTGATAACATTGGATAATATTCATCATATAAGAGTCATAACCTAGGTCGACATAGAACTAGCTCCAATTCATCAATGTAATGTAGGCATGTATTTCATAAAGAGTCATACGTGCTTATGGAACAGGACTTGCATGACATCTTTTGTCCTACCCTCCCGTGTCAGCGGGGTCCATAAGGAAACTAAGGGATATTAAGGCCTTCTTTTAATAGAGAACCGGAACAAAGCTCACATAATGATTACATGAACTGCCCAAACCACGGTAATCACCGGAAAGAATCCCAATAATTTTCACCTTGGGGTATGCGGATCATAACACATAGCCGGTGCATATAACTTGCATGGTACGATCAAGAACACAAATATATTGGTGAAAACATAAATGGTTCAGATCTGAAATCATGGCACTCGGGCCCTAGTGACAAGCATTAAGCATAGCAAAGTCATAGCAACATCAATCTCAGAACATAGTGGATACTAGGGATCAAGCCCTAACTAAACTAACTCGATTACATGATGAATCTCATCCAACCCATCACCATCCAGGAAGCCTATGAAGAGATTACTCACACTCGATGGTGAGCATCATGAAATTGGTGATGGAGGATGGTTGATGATGACGATGGCCGTGAATCTCCCTCTTCGAAACCCTGAACGGACTCCAGATCTGGCCTCCTGATGAAGAAGAGGTGTTGGTGGCTCCATATCGTAAAACACGATGAAACTTCCTATCCTAACTTTTTCTCGGGAAATAGGAATTTATAGAGTTGGAGTTAGGGTCAGTGGAGCCTCGAGGGGCCCACTGATGACCCACAAGTATAGTGGATCTGCCGTAGTCCTTTTGATAAGTAAGAGTGTCGAACCCAACGAGGAGCAGCAGGAAATGACAATCAGTTTTCAGTAAGGTATTCTCTGCAAGCACTGAAATTATCGGTAACAGATAGTTTTGTGATAAGGTAATTCGTAACGGGTAACAAGTAACAAAGTAACTAAAGTGCAGCAAGGTGGCCCAATCCTTTTTGTAGCAAAGGACAAGCCTGGAAAAACTCTTATTTAAAGCAAAGAGCTCCCGAGGACACATGGGAATTATCGTCAAGCTAGTTTTCATCATGCTCATATGATTCACGTTCGTTATTTTGATAATTTGATATGTGGGTGGACCGGTGCTTGGGTACTGCCCTTCCTTGGACAAGCATCCCACTTATGATTAACCCCTCTCGCAAGCATCTGCAACTATGAAAGAAGAATTAAGGTAAACCTAAGCATAGCATGAAACATATGGATCCAAATCAGCCCCTTACGAAGCAACGCATAAACTAGGGTTTAAGCTTCTGTCACTCTAGCAACCCATCATCTACTTATTACTTCCCAATGCCTTCCCCTAGGCCCAAATAATGGTGAAGTGTCATGTAGTCGATGTTCACATAACACCACTAGAGGAAAGACAACATACATCTCATCAAAATATCGAACGAATACCAAATTCACATGACTACTTATAACATGACTTCTCCCATGTCCTCAGGAACAAACGTAACTACTCACAAATCATATTCATGTTCATTATCAGAGGGGTATTAATATGCATAAAGGATCTATACATATGATCATCCACCGAATAAACCAACTAGCATCAACTACAAGGAGTAATCAACACTACTAGCAACCCACATGTACCAATCTGAGGTGTTGAGACAAAGATCGGATACAAGAGATGAACTAGGGATTGAGAGGAGATGGTGCTGGTGAAGATGTTGATGGAGATTGACCCCCTCTTGGTGAGAGGATCGATGGTGATGACGATGGCGATGATTTTCCCCTCCCGGAGGGATTATTCCCTGGTAGAACATAGTTTTGGCCATTGTTGCAATTAATAGGAAGTAATAAAGAGAGAGAGAGGTTTTACATAAATATACTATCTTGGACATGTTTTGTAATTGTGAGCACTCATTAAAATATGACATGCTAAAAAGTTGATGTTGGACAAAGAAGACAACTAATAATGGGTTATGTTTTCTTATATATGAATAGCAATTATATTGTCATGGATCATCCAACATGTTGAGCTTGCCTTTCCCTCTCATGATAGCCAAATTCTTTGCACCAAGTAGCAATACTATTTGTGCTTCCAAACATCCCTAAACCCAGTTTTGCCATGAGAGTCCACTATACCTACCTATGGATTGAGTAAGATCCTTCAAGTAAGTTGTCATCGGTGCAAGCAATAAAAATTGCTCTCTAAATATGTATGATCTATTTGTGTGAAGAAAATAAGCTTTATACGAACTTGTGATTTGGAAGAAATAAAAGCGACAGACTGCATAATAAAGGTCCTTATCACAAGCGGCAATATAAAGTGATGTTCTTTTGCATTAAGATTTTATGCATCCAACCATAAAAGCGCATGACAACCTCTGCTTCCCTCTGCAAAGGGCCTATCTTTTACTTTTATCTTGTACCCTTATACAAGAGTCATGGTGATCATCACCTTTCCTTTTTACACTTTTTCCTTTGGCAAGCACTATGTGTTGGATAGATCCGGATATATATATATATATATATATATATATATATATATATATATATATATATATATATATATCCACTCGGATGTAGGTTTTCATAAATTATTATTGTTGACATTACCCTTGAGGTAAAAGGTTGGGATGCGAAACTATAATCCCCTATCTTTCTCTATATCCGATTGAAACTTTGTATCCATAAGTATCGTGTGAGTGTTAGCAATTGTGAAAGACTAAATGATAGTTGAGTATGTGGACTTGCTGAAAAGCTCTTATATTGACTCTTTCCGATGTTATGACAAATTGCAATTGCTTCAATGACTGAGATCATAGTTTGTTAGTTTTCAATGAAGTTTCTGATTCATACTTTACCTTGTGAATGAATTGTTAATTTAGCATAAGAAATTATATGACAATATATGTTGCTATTCTAAAGATGATCATGATGCCCTTATGTCCATATTTTATTTTATCGACATCTCTATCTCTAAACATGTGGACATATTTTTCGACATCGGCTTTTGCTTGAGGACAAGCGAGGTCTAAGCTTGGGGCAGTTGATACGTCCATTTTGCATCATGCTTTTATACTAATATTTGTTGCATTATGGGTTGTTATTACACATTATATCACAATACTTATGCCTTTTCTCTCTTATTTTATAAGGTTTACATGAAGAGGGAGAAAGCCGGCAGCTGGAATTCTGGATTGGAAAAGGAGCAAATATTAGAAACCTATTCTACACAACTCCAAAATCCGTGAAACTTCATGGAGGGTCATTTTGGAATAAATAAAAATATTGTGCGAAGAAAGTACCAGAGGGGGGACATCACCCAACCATTGTTGGGAAACGTAGCATGCAATTTCAAAAAAATTCCTATGCTCACGCAAGATCTATCTAGGAGATGCATAACAACGAGAGCGGGAGAGTGTGTCCACGTACCCTCGTAGACTGAAAGCGAAATCGTTAACTTAATGTGGTTGATGTAGTCATACGTCTTCTCAAATCAGCCTATCAAGTACCGAACGTACGACACCTCTGAGTTCTGCACACGTTCAGCTCGATGACGTCCCTCAAACTCTTGATCCAGTAGAGTGTCGATGGAGTCGATGAGTTCTGTCAGCACGATGGCGTGATGATGGTGTTGGTGATGTGATCCGCACAGGGCTTCGCCTAAGCACTACGATGATACTATCAAAGGATTAAACGGTGGAGAGGGGCACCGCACACGGCTAAGATAATTGTTGTGCCTTTAGGGTGCCCCCCGCCCCCGTATATAAAGGAGGAGAGGAGGAGGCCGGCCACCAAGGGGGGGGGAGTCCTACTAGGACTACACTCCTAGTAGGATTCGCCCCCCTTTTTTCCTTCTCATGAAGGTAAAGAGGGAAGGAGAGGTAGGGGGAAAGGAGAGGGGGGCCGCGCCCCTTCCCTTTGTCCAATTCGGACAGCCCATGGGGGGGGGGTGCACCACCCCATGTGGGCTCCCCTCTCTCTCCCCTATGGCCCATGTTGGCCCATTACTTCCCCGGGGGGTTCTAGTAACCTCTTGGTACTCCGAAAAACATCTGAAACTTCCCGAAACCATTCTGGTGTCCGAATTGAACCTTCCAATGTATCAATCTTTACCTCTCAACCATTTCAAGACTCCTCATCATGTTCGTGATCTCATCCGGGACCCCGAACAACCTTCGATCACCAAAACACATAACTCATATAATAACAATCATCATCGAACGTGAAGTGTGCGGACCCTATGGGTTCGAGAACTATGTAGACATGACCGAGACACCTCTTCGGCAGTAACCAATAGCGGAACCTGGATGCTCATATTGGTTCCCACATATTCTGTGAAGATATTTATCGGTCGAACCGCAATGTCAATATAGTTATTACCTTTGTCATTCGTATGTTACTTACCCGAGATTCGATCGTCGGTATCTTCATACCTAGTTCAATCTCGTTACCGGCAAGTCTCTTTACTCGTTCTGTAGTGCATCATCCCATGACCAACTCATTAGTCACATTGCTTGCAAGGCTTCACATGATGTGCATTACCGAGAGGGCCCAGAGATACCTCTCCGATACTCAAAGTGACAAATCCTAATCTCGATCTATGCCAACCCAACAAACACCTTCGGAGATACCTGTAGAGCATCTTTATAATCACCCAGTTATGTTGTGACGTTTGATAGCACACAAGGCATTCCTTCGGTGTCCAGGAGTTGCATAATCTCATAGTCGGAGAAATATATATTTGACACGAAGAAACCAGTAGCAATAAAACTGAACGGTCATTGTGCTACACTAACGGATGGGTCTTGTCCATAACATCATTCCACTAATGATGTGATGCCGTTATCAAATGACAACTCATGTCCATGGCTAGGAAACTTAACCATCTTTGATCAACGAGTTAGTCTAGTAGAGGCATACTAGGGATACATTGTATTTTCTATGTATTCACACATGTATCAACTTTTCGGTTAATACAATTCTATCATGAATAATAAACATTTATTATGAATAAGGAAATATAAAATAACAACTTTATTATTGCCTCTAGTGCATATTTCCTTCAGTCTCCCATTTGCATTAGAGTCAATAATCTAGATTACATTGTAATGAATCTAACACCCATGGAGTCTTGGTGATGATCATGTTTTTCTCATGTAAGAGTCTTAGTCAACGGGTCTGCAACATTCAGATCCGTATGTATTTTGCAAATTTCTATGTCTCCCTCCTTGACCAAATCTCGGATGCAGTTGAAGCGTCTCTTGATGTGTTTGGTCTTTTTGTGAAATCTGGATTCCTTCGCCAAGGCAATTGCTCCAGTATTGTCACAAAAAAATTCATTGGACTCAATGCACTAGGTATTACACCTAGATCGGATATGAACTCCTTCATCGAGACTCCTTCATTTGCTGCTTTCGAAGCAGCTATGTACTCCGCTTCACACGTAGATCTCGCCACGATGCTCTGCTTGGAACTGCACCAACTGATAGCTCCACCATTCAATAAAAATACGTATCCAAATTGTGACTTAGAGGCATCCAGATCAGTGTCAAAGCTAGCGTCGACGTAACCATTTACGACAAGCTCTTTGTCACCTCCATAAATGATAAACATATCCCTAGTCCTATTTAGGTACTTCAGGATGTTCTTGACCACTGTCCAGTGATCCACTCCTGGATTACTTTGGTACCTCCCTGCTAAACTTGTAGCAAGGCACACATCAGGCCTGGTGCACAACATAGCATACATGATAGAACCTATGGCTGAAGCATAGGGAATGACTTTCATTTTCTCTCTATCTTCTGTAGTGGTCGGGCATTGAGTCTGACTCAACTTCACACCTTGTAACACAGGCAAGAACACTTTCTTTGACTGATCCATTTTGAACTTCTTCAAAACTTTATTAAGGTACGTGCTTTGTGAAAGTCCTATCAAGCGTCTTGATCTATCTCTATAGATCTTGATGCCCAACATGTAGCAGCTTAACCAAGGTCTTTCATTGAAAAACTCTTGTTCAAGTATCCTTTTATGCTATTCAGAAATTCTAGACATTTCCAATCAACAATATGTCATCCACATATAATATTAGAAATTCTGTAGAGCTCCCACTCACTTTCTTGTAAATACAAGCTTCTCCAAAAGTCTGTATAAAACCGTATGCTTTGATAACCTCATCAAAGCGTATATTCCAACTCCGAGATGCTTGCACCAATCCATAAATGGATTCCTGGAGCTTGCACACTTTGTTAGCAACTTTAGGATTGACAAAACCTTCTGGTTGCATCATATACAACTCTTCTTTAATAAATCCATTAAGGAATGCAGTTTTGACATCCATTTGCCAGATTTCATAATCATAAAATGCGGCAATTGCTAACATGATTCAGACAGACTTAAACATCGCTACGGGTGAGAAAGTCTCATCGTAGTCAACTCCTTGAACTTGTCGAAAACCCTTTGCAACAAGTCGAGCTTTATAGATAGTAACATTACCATCAGCGCCAGTCTTCTTCTTGAAGATCCATTTATTCTCTATGGGTCATCGATCATCGGGCAGATCCACCAAAGTCCACACTCTTGTTCTCATACATGGATCCTATCTCAGATTTCATGGCCTCAAGCCATTTATTGGAATCTGGGCTCATCATAGCTTCTTCATAGTTCATAGGTTTTGTCATGGTCAAGTATGACTTCTAGAATAGGATTACCGTACCACTCTGGTGCGGATCATGCTCTGCCGAACCTACGAGGTTCTGTAGCAATTTGATCTGTAGTTTCATGATCTTTATCATTAACTTCCTCTCTAGTTGGTGTAGGCATCACGGGAACAGATTTCTCGAATGAGCTACTTTCCAAATTGAGAGCTGGTACAATTACCTCATCAAGTTCTACTTTCCTCCCACTCACTTCTTTCGAGAGAAACTCCTTCTCTAGAAAGGTTCCATTCTTAGGAACAAAAATCTTGCCTTTGGACTTGTGGTAGAAGGTGTACCCAATTTTTTCCTTAGGGTATCCTATGAAGACATCTTTCTCCGATTTGGGTTCGAGCTTATCGGGGTGAAGCCTTTTGACATAAGCATCGCATCCCCAAATTTTAAGAAATGACAGCTTAGGTTCGTTGCCAAACCACAGTTCATACGGTGTTGTCTCAACGGACTTTAACGGTGCCCTGTTTAAAGTGAATGCACCTGTCTCTAGTGCAGAACCCCAAAACGATAGTGGTAAATCAGTAAGAGACATCATAGATCGCACTATATCCAATAAAGTGCGGTTACGATGTTCAGACACACCATTACGCTGTGGTGTTCCAGGTGGTGTGAGCTGTGAAACTATTCCACATTGTTTTAAATGAAGGCCAAACTCGTAACTCAAATATTCTCCTCCACGATCAGATTGTAGAAACTTTATTTTCTTGTTACGATGATTCTCCAATTCACTTTGAAATTCTTTGACCTTTTCAAATGTTTCAGACTTGTGTTTCATTAAGTAGATATACCCATATTTGCTTAGATCATCTGTAAAGGCCAGAAAATAACGATACTAGCCACGAGCACCAACACTCATTGGACCGCACACATTGGTATGTATTATTTCCAATAAGTTAGTAGCTCATTCCATTGTTCCGGGAACGGAGTTTTAGTCATCTTTCCCATAAGGCACGGTTTGCAAGTATCAAATGATTCATAATCATGTGATTCCAAAAGTCCATCTTTATAGAGTTGCTTCATGCGCTTTACACCAATATGACCCAAACGGCAGTGACACAAATAAGTTTCACTATCATTATCAACTTTACATCTTTTGGCGTCAATATTATGAATATGTGTATCATCACGATCAAGATTCAACAGAAATAGACCACTCTTCAATGGTGCATGACCATAAAAGACATTACTCATACAAATAAAACAACCATTATTCTCTGATTTAAATGAATAACCGTCTCGCACTAAGCAAGATGTAGATATAATGTTCATGCTCAACGCTGGCACCAAATAACAATTATTCAGGTCTAAAACTAATCCTGAAGGTAGATGTAGAGTTAGCGTGCCGACGGCGATCACATCAACCTTGGAACCATTTCCGACGCGCATCATCACCTCGACGTTAGCCAATCTTCATTTAATTCGTAGTCCCTACTTCGAGTTGCAAATATGAGCAACCGAACCGGTATCAAATACCCAGGCACTATTACGAGAATTAGTAAGGTAAACTGATACATCTCCAACGTATCTATAATTTATGAAGTATTCATGCCATGTTTATAATATTTCTACATGATTTTGGTATGATTTGATTAGAACTAACCCGAGCTGACGCTATTTTCAGCATAACTACTGTGGTGTTGTTTTTGTGCAGAAATATAAGTTCTCAGAATGCGCTGAAAATCAACGGAGATTTTTTCTATAAAATATAAAAAATACTGGAACAAAGAGTAACCGAAGGAGAGTCTCGTGGGGCCCACAAGGGTGGAGGGCGCCCCCACCCCCTTGGGCGCGCCACTGTGCTCTTCGTGGGACCCCCTGACTTGTTCTCGACGCCAACCTTTTCTATAAATGCCCAAACCTCCATAAAATGTCCTAGATCGGAAGTTCCATCACCGCAAGCCTCTGTAGCCACAGAAATCAATCTAGGCCCTCTCTGGCACCCTGCCGGAGGGGGCCATCATCATCGGAGGCCTTGGGGGAGGAAGCACAAGGGGGAGAACCTCTCCTCCTCTCTCTCAGTGGCGCCGGAGTGCCATCGGAAGGGGAATCATCACCGCGGTGATCTTCTTCATCAACATCATCATCATCATCACCATCCCCATATCTTTTACGCGGTCCACTCTCACGCACCATGCTGTAATACCTACTTGAACATGGTGCTTTATGCCACATATTATGATCCAATGATGTGTTGCCATCCTATGATGTTTTGAGTAGATATCCTTTGTCTTTGGGTTGATTGATGATCTAGATTGGTATGAGTTGTATGTTTTATTTTGGTGCTGTCCTATTGTGCCCTCCGTGTCACGCAAGCATGAGGGATTCCCGCTATAGGGTGTTCCAATACGTTCATGATTCTCTTATAGTGGTTTGCTTGAGTGACAGAGGCATAAACCCGAGTAAGGGGGTTGTTGCGTATGGGATAAAGGGAAGTTGATATGTTAATGCTATGGTTGGGTTTTACCTTAATGATCTTTAGTAGTTGCGGATGCTTGCTAGAGTTACAATCATATGTGCATATGATCCAAGAAGAGAAAGTATGTGAGCTTATGCCTCTCCCTCATATGAAATTGCAATAGTGATTACCAGTCTTGCTAACAATTGCCTAGGATAATTCCACACACCGACCCATCATTATTCCACACTCGCTATTTATAATACTTAAGTAATATATTCTAACTTTATGATAACAGCGCCTACTTTTATATTTTAGCTCTCCGATATCATACAAAGTTATCCTCTCCATACCCACAACGTAGTTTTATTTCTTGTTTTTAGTTGGAAGCAAACGTTCGGTGTACGTGGAGTCATATCAGTGGCAGATAGGACTTGGGAGAATATTGATGTTTCCTTTAGCTCCTTGTGGGTTCGACACTCCATACTTATCACTTCCATCTTTGGGAATTGCTATGATGATTCCCTGCACTTGGGGATTATCAGGCTCTTTTCTGGCGCCGTTGCTGGGGAGCAATAGCGTGGGGTTGATATTCTCGTGTGTGCTTGTTTGCTTTCTTCACTAAGTAGTTTTTGTTTTCCCTTTTTGTTTTGCGTAGTTGTGGGAGAAACATACAATTTTTTTAAAAGAATGAAAATACAAAAAAATTCACTTGCCTCATATGCCTAAAAAGTTTTTCAAAAAGAGAAGTGATTGGAAAGTTATGCATTGGAGAAGTGAGGGCCGACCTTGAACACTTGTGTTCATGCTCATGGAAACAATGTAAAAAAATTCATTGAAGTTTCTCTGAAAATAATTATCCCCTTGTATATATCCATTGCATTATAAAAATAATGTGCCAAGTTTTGGTTTTAGGATGATTAGATTGCTTGTTTACTATGTGCAGTACAAAAACAGAAACTTTGGCTGAAGCGCGTGAATTTACATTTTTTACTGGAAAGTCAAATGGGTCTCAAAATTTTTGCACATTACTTCTGTACTAATTTTTTAAATTTTCATATTTTCTTATAATTTTTTGGAGTTACATAAGTTTACTAAATTTCTAGATTACTACAGTCTGTCCTGTTTTTGACAGATTCAGTTTTCTTAGTGTTGTTCGCTTATTTTGATGAATCTATGGGTAGTATCGGGGGGGTATGAACCATGGTGAAGTTGGAATACAGTAGATAAAGTGTTAATATGAAATTGTAATGTGTTTGCAACAGTACCTAAAGGTAGTGATTTGCTTTATTATACTAACGGATCTCACAAAGTTTTTGTTAAGTTTTGTGTGGATGAAGTGTTCGAAGAACGAGGAGTTACCGATGCGAGAAGAATAAAGAGAGGCAAGAGTTCAAGCTTGGGGATGCCCAAGGCACCCCAAGTAAATATTTCGAGGATACTCAAGCATCTAAGCTTGGGGATGGCCCGGTTGGCATCCCATCTTTCTTCATCAACAATTATCGGTATACCTTGGTTTTTGTCTTATTCGCATGATTTGTGTCCTTTGTGTTTTCTTTTTTAGGAACAATGCTAGTATGAGATATCCCTTAAATGATCTTATATAATGCTCTTTGTTATTCACTTAAATCTTTTGAGTATGGTTTTATAGAATGCTTCGTGTGCTCACTTATATATTCTGAGCTTGGATATTGGTTAGTCTATATTAATTGTAGAATGCTCAATGAACTTCACTTATATCTTTTGGAGTATGAATAATACTATCATCGAAAGTGGGTTTGGAAGAGTGTCAACTTTAGGAATTAGTTATCCCACTATTTTGGAGGGTGTTGAATCTTAGTATGTTATTTATGAAAGTGGATTTGGAAGAGTGTCAACTTTAGTTAGTAATGATTCCACTATTTCGGAAGAGGTTCCAATTGATTATGAGAACGAAGTTGCTATCTATGATGATTATAGTGATGACATGTATGCTATAAAGGAATATGTTAACCTTGAAACTTGTCATCATGCTTTTAATTTTGAATTGGATTATGCCTCACATGACAGTTATTTTGGTGAGTTTGCTCCCACTATTTCGAATGAGAAGAATTTTTGCTGATGTGGAGAGTACTAAAATTTCTATGCTTGTAGATCATGAAAAGAATGCTTTATGTGATGGTTGTACTGTTAAAATCATTCATGACGCTACTGAAAATTATTATGAGAGAGGAATAGATGCTTGTAGGAGTTGCAATAATATCAAGTTTCCTCTCTATGTGCTTAAAGTTTTGAAGTTATACTTGCTTTGCCTTCAGATGCTAGTTGATTCTTTTTCCTATAAATTGTGTGCTCACAAAATCCCTAGGAATTGGAAGTGGGTTTGTTTTAAATGTGCTAGTCATATTCTTCATGATGCTCTCTTTATGTTTCAATTCTTATCTTTTATGTGAGCATCATTGAAATCATCATGCCTAGCTAAAAGGCATTAAAGAAAAGAGCTTGTTGGAAGACAACCCAATATTCACCCATACTGTTTTTGTGTGTTAACATGATTAAGATACTATATTAATCATGTTTTATAGCTTTTGTTTCTATAAAGTGCCAAGTAAGACCTTTGGGAAGACTTGGGTGAAAGTTAATGTGATCTTGCTGTAAAAACAGAAACTTTGCGCCCACGAGATTAGCTGTCATTTTTTACAGAAGAGTTCTTTTGAGTTGATTATTTTTGCAGAAGATTAATATAAAAATTACTCACGTCCATCAATTTATTTCATAATTTTTTGAATATCAGAAGTATGCTTTCTGTTCATATCATTACAGACTGTTCTGTTTCTGACGGATTCTGTTTTCATTGCATAGTTCACTTGTTTTCTAGTTTCTATGGCTTATATTTCCCAATATAAATTGTAGAAATGAGATGGTACAGTAGGAATTGTGTTAGAACAATTACTACTCTTGTCTTTTACAGTACCAAAGTGAATGATTTACTCTTTATCATACTAACCCATCTCATGAAGTTCCGTTAAGTTTTGTGTGATTGAAGTTTTCAAGTTTTGAGTGAGATATCGATATGTGGAGAATAGGGAGTGGAAAGACCCTAAGATTGGGGATGCCCAAGGCACCCCAAGGTAATATTCAAAGAAGACTCAAGCGCCTAAGCTTGGGGATGCCTCGGAAGGCATCCCCTCTTTCGTCTTCAAAACTATCGGTATACTCGGAGCTATATTTTTTATTCGTCACATGATATGTGTTCTGCTTGGAGCATATTTTCAATTTTACTTGCTGTTTGAATAAAATCATTGGATATGAAATCTTGAACGAAAAAGAATCCTCCCATGGCTAGTTAATTATTTGACTACTCAGTGTTCTTCACTTATATCTTTTTGGAGTAGTTTGTCATTTACTCACGTGCTTCACGTATATCCTATGGGTAAATGGATTGAATATCATAAGTCTGAATTTATATATATATGTTTCATATGCTTATACCATGGGAAGTAATGACTTCACACATAATAAGTATATGTGGTAAATTTATTGAAAGTTAGCAAACACAGAATTGGTCTCTTGAACAATTCATGAAAGAATATTAAAGAAAGAGAGATTTCACATATAAATATACTATCTTGGACATCTTTTGTCTTTGTGAGCACTCATTAAAATATGACATGCTAAAAGGTTGATGTTGGACAAGGAAGACAACTTAATGGGTTATGTCTTCCTATATCCGAAACTTTATATTGTATTGGATCATCCAAAATGTTGAGCTTGCCTTTCCCTCTCATGCTAGCCAATTTCTTTCCACCAAGTAGAGACACTACTTGTGCTTCCAAATATTCCTTAACCCAGTTTCACCATGAGAGTCCACCATACCTACATATGGATTGAGTAAGATCCTTCAAGTAAGTTGTCATCAGTGCATGCAATAAAAATTGCTCTCTAAATATGTGTGATCTATTAGTGTGAAGAAAATAAGCTTTATACGAACTTGTGATAGGGAAGAAATAAAAGTGATGGACTGCATAATAAAGGTCTTTATCACAAGCGGTAATATAAAGTGACGTTCTTTTGCATTAAGATTTTATGCATCCAACCATAAAAGCGCATGACAACCTCTGCTCCCCTCTGCAAAGGGCCTATCTTTTACTTTTGCCTTCTACCCTTATACAAGAGTCATGGTGATTTCCACCTTTCCTTTTTACACTTTTTCCTTTGGCAAGCACTTTGTGTTGGAGCGATCCGAATATATATATCCACTTGGATGTAGGTTTTCATAAATTATTATTATTGACATTACTCTTGAGGTAAAAGGTTGGGAGGCGAAACTATAAGCCCCTATCTTTCTTTGTGTCCGATTGAAACTTTGAAACCATATATATCACATGAGTGTTAGCAATTGTGAAAGATTAAATGATAGTTGAGTATGTGGAGTTTGCTGAACCAAAGCTTTTACATAGACCCTTCCGAAAAATAAGATGAATTTCAATTGTTTGATGACTAAGAGAATGGTTAGTTAGTTTTCAGTAAAGCTTATGATCTATACTTTAACATGTGAATAGCTTGTTACTTGATCATGAGAAGTTTTATGAGTTGAGCTACTGTTATGATATATAATGATGGTAGAAAAAGTGACTGAAACTATCATTGATCAAACTTAAGCACTTGCTAGCATTCACACTTCATAAATTATTTCTTTTATCATTTACCTACTCGGGGACGAGCAGGAATTAAGCTTGGGGATGCTGATACGTCTCCAACGTATCTATAACTTATGAAGTATTCATGCCATGTTTATAATATTTCTACACGATTTTGCTATGATTTGATTAGAACTAAACCGGACTGACGCTGTTTTCTGCAGAACTACCGTGGTGTTGTTTTTGTGCAGAAATAGAAGTTCTCGGAATGCGCTGAAAATCAACGGAGATTTTTTCTGGAAAATATAAAAAATGCTGGAACGAAGAGTTATCGGAGGGGAGTCCCGTGGGGACCATGAGGGTGGAGGGCACACCCCTGTGCCTCGTGGACTCTCCGTGGGTCCCGTTGACTTGTTCTCGGTGCCAACCTCTTCTATAAATGCCCAAACCTCCAGAAAATAACCTAGATCAGAAGTTCCGCTGCCGCAAGGCTCTATAGCCACGAGAAATCAATCTAGGCCCTCTTTGGCACCCTGCCGGAGGGAGCCATCATCACCGGAGGCCATGGGGGGGAAGCACAAGTGGGAGAACCTCTCCTCCTCTCTCTCGGTGGCGCCGGAGTGCCATCAGGAGGGGAATCATCGCCGCGGTGATTTTCTTCATCAACATCACCATCATCATCACCATCCTCATCTCTTTTATGTGGTCCACTCTCCCGCACCCTGCTGTAATCCCTACTTGAACATGGTGCTTTATGCCACATATTATGATCCGATGATGTGTTGCCATACTATGATGTTTTGAGTAGATATCCTTTGGTTTTGGGTTGATTGATGATCTAGATTGGTATGCGTTGTATGTTTTATTTTGGGGCTATCCTATTGTGCCCTCCGTGTCGTGCAAGCCTGAGGGATTCCCGTTGTAGGGTGTTGCAATACGTTCATGATTCTCTTATAGTGGGTTGCTTGAGTGACAGAAGCATAAACCCAAGTAAGGGGGTTGTTGCGTATGGGATAAAGGGGACTTGATATGTTAATGCTATGGTTGGGTTTTACCTTAATGATCTTTAGTAGTTGCAGATGCTTGCTAGAGTTCCAATCATAAGTGCATATGATCCAAGAAGAGAAAGTATGTGAGCTTATGCCTCTCCCTCATATGAAATTGCAATAGTGATTACCGGTCTTATTAACAATTGCCTAGGATAATTCCGCACACCGACCCATCATTATTCCACACTCGCTATTTATAATACTTAAGTAATATATTCTAAATTTATGATAACAACACCTACTTTTATATTTTAGCTCTCCGATGTCATACAAAGTTATCCTCTTCATACCCACAATGTAGTTTTATTTCTCGTTTCTATTTGGAAGCAAACGTTCGGTGTACGTAGAGTCGTATCAGTGGTAGATAGGACTTGAGAGAATATTGACCTTGCCTTTAGCTCCTTGTGGGTTCGACACTCCATACTTATCACTTCCACCTTTGGGAATTGCTAAGATGATTCCCTGCACTTGGGGATTATCATACACATCAATAACATGTATATCAAATATACCTTTGTTCACTTTGCCATCCTTCTTATCTGCCAAATACTTGGGGAAGTTCCGCTTCCACTGACCAGTCCCTTTGCAGTAGAAGCACTTAGTTTCAGGCTTGCGTCCATTTTTAGGTTTCTCCCCGGGAGTGACGACTTGTTTGTCAGTCTTTTTGAAGTTCCCCTTCTTTTTACCCTTGCTCTTCTTCTTGAAACTGGTGGTCTTGTTAACCATCAACACTTGATGCTCCTTCTTGATTTCTACCTATGCGGCCTTTAGCATCGCGAAGAGCTCGGGAATAGTCTTTTCCATCCCTTGCATATTGTAGTTAATCATGAAGCCTTTGTAGCTTGGTGGAAGTGAATGAAGAACTCTCTCAATGACACAATAATCTAGAAGATTAACTCCCAGCTGAGTTAAATGATTATGGTACCTAGACATTCTGAGTATGTGCTCACTAACAGAACCGTTCTCATCCATCTTGCAGCTATAGAACTTGTTGCAGACTTCATATCTCTCAACTCGGACATTTGCTTGAAATATCGACTTCAACTCCTAGAACATCTCATATGGTCCATGACGTTTAAAACGTCTTTGAAGTCCCGATTCTAAGGCATAAAGAATGGCACACTAAACTAATGAGTACTCATCAACACGCGACTGCCAGGCATTCACAATATCTGCAGTTGCTGGGGCTGGTGGTACACCTAGCGGTGCATCAAGGACATAATTCTTTTGTGCAGAAGTGAGGATAATCCTCAAGTTCGGACCCAGTCCGTGTAGCTGCTGCCATCATATTTCAAGTTAGCTTTCTCTAGGAAAGCATTAAAATTCAAAGGAACGGTAGCACCGGCCATTGATCTACAACATAGATATGCAAAAACTATCAGTACTAACTTCATGATAAATTAAGTTCAATTAATCAAATTACTTAAGAACTCCCACTTAGATAGACATCCCTCTAGTCATCTAAATGATACGTGTTCCAAATCAACTAAACCATGTCCGATCATCACGTGATATGGAGTGGTCTTCAATGGCGAACATCACTATGTTGATCATATCTACTATATGATTCACATTCTACCTTTCGGTCTCTAGTGTTCCGAAGCCATATCTGTATATGCTAGGCTCATCAAGTTTAACCCGACTATTCCGCATGTGCAAATTTGGCTTGCACCCGTTGTATTTGAACGTAGAACCTACCACACCCGATCATCACGTGGTGTCTCAGCACGCTAAACTTTTGCATTGGTGCATACTTGGGGAGAACACTTATACCTTGAAATTTTAGTGAGGGATCATCTTATAATGCTACCGCCGTACTAAGAAAAATAAGATGCATAAAAGATAAACATCACATGCAATCAAAATATGTGACATGATATGACCATCATCATCTTGTGCTCATGATCTCCATCACCGAAGCAAAGTCATGATCTCCATCGTCACCGGCTTGACACCTTGATCTCCATCGTAGCGTCGTGGTCGTATCACCAACCATTTCTTCTACGACTATCGCTACCGCTTAGTGATAAAGTAAAGCAATTACATAGCGCTTGTATTTCATACAATAAAGCGACAACCATATGGCTCCAGCGAGTTGCCGATAACTTTTACAAAACATGGTCATCTCATACAAAAACCTTTATATCACATCATGTCTTGACCATATCGCATCATAACATGCCCTGCAAAAACAAGTTAGATGTCCTCTACTTTGTTTGTTGCAAGTTTTACATGGCTGCTATGGGCTTCTAGCATGAACTGTACATACCTATGGCACAAAAACCACAACGGTGATTTATCAAGTTTGTTGTTTTAACCGTAACAAGGACCGGCCATAGTCAAATTCGATTCAACTAAAGTTGGAGAAACAGACACCCGCCAGCCACCTTTATGCAAAACTAGTTGCATGTCTGTTGGTGGAACCAGTCTCATGAATGTGGTCATGTAAGGTTGGTCTAGGCCGCTTCATCCAACAATACCGCTGAATCAAAATAAGACATTGGTGGTAAGTAGTATGATGATCACCGCCCACAACTCTTTGTGTTCTACTCGTGCATATCATCTATGCATAGACTTTGCTCATATGCCACTGTTGGGAAACATAGCATGCAATTTCAAAAAATCTCCTACGCTCACGCAAGATCTATCTAGGAGATGCATAGCAACGAGAGGGGGAGAGTGTGTCCACGTACCCTCATAGACCAAAAGCGGAAGCGTTAACTTAACGCGGTTGATGTAGTCCCACGTCTTCTCGAATCAACCGATCAAGTACCGAACGTACATCACCTCCGAGTTCGACACACATTCAACTCGATGACGTCCCTCGAACTCTTGATTCAATAGAGTGTCGATGGAGTCGATGAGTTCCATCAGCACGATGGCGTGATGATGGTGTTGGTGATGTGATCCGCGCAGGGCTTCGCCTATTCACTACGATGATACTATCGGAGAAGTAAACGGTGAAGAGGGGCACCACACACGGCTAAGACAATTGTTGTGCCTTTGGGGTGCCCCCCGCCCCTGTATATAAAGGAGGAGAGGAAGAGTCCGACCACCAAGGGGGCGCACCAAGGGGGGGAGTCCTACTAGGACTCCACTCCTAGTAGGATTCGCCCCCCTTTTTCCTTCTCATGGAGGTGGAAAGAGGGAAGGCGAGGGAGAGGGGGAAAGGAAAAGGGGGCCGCGCCCCTTCCCCTCGTCCAATTCGGACAGCCCGTGGGATGGCACGCCACCCCTTGTGGGCTCCCCTCTCTCTCACCTATGGCCCATGTTGGCCCATTACTACCCCGGGGGGTTCCGGTAACCTCTTGGTACTCCGAAAAACATCTGAAACTTCCTGAAACCATTTTGGTGTCCCAATATAACCTTTCAATATATCATCTTTACCTCTCGACCATTTCGAGACTCCTCGTCATGTACGTGATCTCATCCGAGACTCCGAACAACCTTCAATCACCAAAACACATAACTCATATAATACCAATCGTCATCGAACGTTAAGCGTGCGGACCCTACGGGTTCGAGAACTATGTAGACATGACCGAGACACCTCGTCGGTCAATTACCAATAGCGGAACCTGGATGCTCATATTGGTTCCCACATATTCTACGAAGATCTTTATTGGTCGAACCGCAATGTCAATATAGTTATTCCCTTTATCATCGGTATGTTACTTGCCCGAGATTTGATCATCTGTATCTTCATACCTAGTTCAATCTCGTTACTGGGAAGTCTGTTTACACATTCTGTAGTGCATCATCCCGTGACCAACTCATTAGTCACATTGCTTGCAAGGCTTCATATGATGTGCATTATCGAGAGGTCCCAGAGATACCTCTCCGATACTCGGAGTGACAAATCCTAATCTCGATCTATGCCAACCCAACAAACACCTTCGGAGATACCTGTAGAGCATCTTTTTAATCACCGAGTTACGTTGTGCCGTTTGATAGCACACAAGGCATTCCTCCGGTGTCTGTGAGTTGCATAATCTCATAGTCAGAGGAATATATATTTGACACGAAGAAAGTAGTAGCAATAAAACTAAACAATCATTATGCTAAGCTAACTAATGGGTCTTGTCCATCACATCATTCCACTAAAGATGTGACCCCGTTATCAAATGACAACTCATGTCCATGGCTAGGAAACTTAACCAGCTTTGATCAACGAGCTAGTATAGTAGAGGCATACTAGGGACACGTTGTTTTGTCTATGTATTCGCACATGTATCAAGTTTTCGGTTAATACAATTCTAGCATGAATAATAAACATTTATCATGAATAAGGAAATATAAAATAACAACTTTATTATTGCCTCTAGGGCATATTCCTTTCAGCCACAAGGGTAGAGGGCGCGCCCTACCCCCCTGGGCGTGCCCCCATCCTTGTGGGCCCCCTGTCAGGCCCCCGACACTCATCTTTTGTTATATGGTGTGTTTTGACCTGGAAAAAATCAGAGGGAAGATTTGGGGACGAAGCGCCGCCTTCTCGAGGCGGGACCTGGGCAGAACCAATCTAGGGCTCCGGCGGAGCTGTTCTGCCAGGGAAATATCCCTCCGGGAGGGGGAAATCAAAGCCATAGTCATCACCAACGATCCTCTCATCGAGAGGGGGCCAATTTCCATCAACATCTTCACCAGCACCATCTGCTCTCAAACCCTAGTTCATCTCTTGTATTTGATCTTGGTCCCAAAACCTCAGATTGGTACTTGTGGGTTGCTAGTAGTTTTGATTACTCCTTGTAGTTGATGCTAGTTGGTTTATCCGGAGGAAGATTATATTTTCAGATCCTTAATGATAATTAATACTCCTCTGATCTTGTTCATGAATATGCTTTGTGAGTAGTTACATTTGTTCCTGAGGACATGGGAGAAGTCTTGTTATAAGTAATCATGCGAATTTGGTATTCGTTCGATATTTTGATAAGATGTACATTGTCTCTCCTCTAGTGGTGTTATGTGAACGTCGACTACATGACACTTCACCATTATTTGGGCCTAGGGGAAGGCATTGGGAAGTAATAAGTAGATGATGGGTTGCTAGAATGACAGAAGCTTAAACCCTAGTTTATGCGTGCTACGTCTTGAGCTAGCGTTGGTTTTCCCCGAAGAGGAGAGGGTGATGCAGCAAGTGTAGCGTAAAGTATTTCCCTCAGTTTTGAGAACAAGGTATCAATCCAGTAAAAGGCTCCTCAAAAGTCCCACGCACCTACACAAACAAACTGAGAACTCGCACAACGCAATAAAGGGTTGTCAATCCCTTCACGACCACTTACGAAATGATATCTGATAGAGAGATATAATCTATTTTTGGTATTTTGTAATATAGATGCAAAAAGTAAAGATGCAAATAAAGATAGATTGGAAAGCAAATATGATAAGAGATAGACCCGGGGGCCATAGGTTTCACTAGAGGCTTCTCTCGAGATGGCATAAGTATTATGGTGGGTGAACAAATTACTGTCGAGCAATTGATAGAAAAGCGCATAGTTATGAGATTATATAGGCATGATCATGTGATTAGGCATTCACGTCCATAACAAGTAGATCGACTCCTGCCTGCATCTACTACTATTACTCCACACATTGACCGACTCCTACCTGCATCTATAGTATTAAGTTCATAAGAACAGAGTAACGCTTTAAGCAAGAGGACATGATGTAGAGGGATAAACACATGCAATATGATATAAACCCCATCTTGTTATCCTTGATGGCAACAATACAATACGTGTCTTGCAACCCTTTCTATCACTGGGTAAGAACACCGCTAGATTGAACCCAAAGCTAAACACTTCTCCCATGGCAAGAAAGATCAATCTAGTAGGCCAAACTGTCGGGGAAGCTGATCCACAAACACCTATGGGACCGGCGGACCGAGCCCCTTTCGGTTCGGCGGGGGGCGGAGATCGCACGAAGAGCAGATCGAGGCGATGCACACGAGCAGTTTACCCAGCTTCGGAGCTCTCCGGAGAGATAACACTCCTACTGCTGCATGTCTGAGTGTATTGAGTTCTTGCTCGGGAGCGCTGAGTGCTACAGTACGCACTAGCTACTAACGAGATTGAGCGTGAATGTTTTGCTGCCTTCCAACCGAACCCCCTCTACGTTGCGCATGTGCCTCCTTTTATATGCTAAAGGGGCCACCGACAGGTGGCAACGTAGACAAGGGCAAAAATGGAAAAGGAATTGCGGTTGGTACAACTACCTGTACAGTGTATCATACCTAACCCTGACGGCAGGGGACAAAGGCATTAAATGCCCGTCTACGTCGCCCAAATAGTGCAAGAAGGGACCGTCAGGGACGCCACCGCTCGCCACGATGGCAATCTTGTCAGCGTCGCTTGCCACCGCGCACCGCTGGCTGCACAACCTCTTGCTACGCGCGCCTGGAAAGGCCTCAGGGCGACACGTTGGTGGATGTGCTGGAGCGCGGGTACAGAGTGGTAGCTTGCCGCGGCAAGCGCCTTGCTGCGGTCGTTGTCTTGTCGCGTCCGGAAGCTTGTCGCTCACCGGGCCTCGCCGGGACGCGTGGCGCGTCGCGGCAAGTTCCTTGAGATGCCTTGGTTGGCCTTCCCGGCAAGCTCCTCTTGCCGGGGCCTTGTCTCCTTGGCTTGAATACTTTGTTCTTGAATGGCTCCAAAGGAAACCACGGAGGACCTTGGCGGTCACCGCGGCAAGCCTTGCCGCGGGGTGCTGCAACTGCCCGTGCACAAGTTCGGGATACTAGGGTACCCCTACTCTAGTACACCGACAGGAGCCCCCGGGCCTGGGCCACACACGGTGCCGAGCGCTGTTGGGCCAGGCCCAAAACAGGGCACGGGCACGCGCGGCCTGGGTTACGCCGTATCTCACTCCGTATCCACCGCGCCCTCCCCGAACGGCACGCGTCGAATGCGGCGTCGTGGGAGAGATCGTGGGTGGTTTCTTTATTCGGAAAGACGGAACGTCCGCCCCCTCCCTCTTTATAAGCAGGGGAAACAGGGGCAGTTCGCCCATCTCGCCGGTTGCTACTCCAATCTCAAAAATCTCCGCCGCTCCCCCCTTCTTCCCAAAGCTGAAAGAGAGCAGCGCTCCGCCCCCCATCGCCACCAGCATCACCAACGCCGTCGATCTCCCCCACCACCTCCGCCATGGCTCCGAAAGCCGACAAGGGGAAGGTCGTGAAGTCGGCCGAGGCGCAGCGGCTCGCGGCGCTGCGAAAGGAGCGGGCAATCTTCCCCCCTCAGCTCGCCGCGAAGGAGCTGAGGGAGTACTACTACCTCTTCTGGTCGACGGAGACGCGAGCGCATCCGCGTACGAAGGTACTCCCAGCTGCCGCTTCGGAACTGGCTCCGAATGGATACCCTTTCTTCGCGCTGTTCTTCTACTGCGGGCTCTGCCCGCCTTTCTCTGAATTTTTCTGCGATATCATGAACACCTACGGGTTCCGCCTCCTTGACTTCACCCCCAATGCCGTTCTGACCATGGCAGTTTTCGCACATCTCTGCGAAAACTTTGTCGGAGTCCATCCAAATGTAGCTCTTTTCCGCCACTTCTTTATGCCCCGAGTTGAGAGAGGGGAGCCTTTATCCGGCGGAATCGCCTGGATCTCGAGAGCTGGCAAGAAGGAAGCTTATCTGGAGGGAGAGCTCCGCAGCAAGTGGGAGGAATGGAGAGCAGAATGGTGCTGGATTGTCGAGGAGAACCCGCAGCCATTTACCGCCCAGCGCCAAGCCCCAATAGCGCGCGGCAACGATTGGAGCAACGTGGCCCCGGAAGACGATAGGCTGAAGATTGCCGTCACCCGGATCCTACGCCTCAGGCTTGCCGGGCTCACCGTAGGCGCCATTGGCGCAGATTTTCTTCGCCGCCGCATCGCCCCCCTGCAGGAGAGGAGGAGACCCGCCTGGGAGTTCCAGAACGCGGCGGATATCATGAGGCTGCGCCCGGGCCTCAACTTCAACTTCACTGTCCTGGAACTGGACGCGATGATCCTGGAACTGTTCAAGCGCGATCCTCAGCATCCCGAAGCGTTCATGTTGCCGAGGGGTGTCGTTCCGCTGTGCAACAACTCCTCGCTCGACCGCATCCGTGCAATGATGCCGCTGTGCGATTCGCATGGAATTGTCCCAACTTGGCAAGAGCCTGCAGACGACGTCGTGCGGGATTTCTTTGACGGCTTGGTAGAAGTGCCGGTCCGCTCCGATGAACAGAAGAGCCTTACTCGCGACACCACCGATGCGGAGATGCAGCGCATCGCCACTAGGCTGGAAGAGGCGGCGGCAGCAGCTGCCGCGGGCGAGTTTGGATTCACCGTGGAGGAGGCAGAGGCAGCAGAGGCGGCAAGCCTTGCCGAGCGAGAGGAGCTTGCCGGCGAGGGAGAGCTTGTCGGGCCTGAAGCTGAGTCGAGCGAGCCCGGCGAGGGAGAGCTTGTCGGGCCCGAACCTTCAGACAGCTCGCCGCAAGCGGAGCCCCCAGCTCCGCCAAGAAGGCGTCTCCGCAAGGCCGTGGACGTAGCGGGGCGGCAGACGAGTCAACAGCCGCCGTGCCGCGCGACACGCTCTACCGCGGCAAGCACTGTTGCCGCGGGAGCGCCTCACGCCGCTGCGGCAACTGGAGCGGGGTCTTCCCGGTCCACCGCTACTGCTCCTGCCAAGCGGACAAGGGAACCTACTCCTCCGCCTCGTCGCACCGGAGGCGAGCCGGACTTCGATCTCTCCGCGCTCAGCTCCGACGAGGAAGAAGAAGAGTAAGATTCTTTGCTGTACTTGTAGTTCTTCAATTCTTGCTGTTTTGTCTTGTATCTGATTTGCTTTACTCCGAACCCATTCCTTTTCAGGACTCTGGCCCAGAGAGCGGCGAAGAGAGCCAAGGTCCCGGTGATTGTCATCGAGGACGAACCCACCGCGACAGCAGGGGGCGTGTCCGAGACCACCTTGCCGGACCCGGCAACTTTTCCCCAAAGCAGCCCCCAGCGTAAGTATATAGTTTACTTCCTGCTGTCAGGCGCGCATGGGTGCTCTTTCTTTGCTGATATCTGACTGTTGGTTTGTGTAGGAGCAGAGCAGCCTCACCAGGAGTGCCCGGAAGCCGCTCCCGAAATGCCATCTGCTTCGACTACACCGCCAAGGGAGGATTCCCCGGCAAGGGAGCGTTCTCCGGCAAGGGAGAATTCTCCGGCAAGGGACAGTTCTCCGGCAAGGGACAGCACTGGCGACCCCCCGGTGGTTGAGACCATGACTGCAGATCCTAGTACAGGTAATCCTCTTGCTTGAAAACTTCCCTTGGGTTCTTCTTCTTCTGATTTTCTTTTTGGATATTTGCTTGACTTTTCTCCTTTTTCCGTTCGTCAGATCCATCTGCCACGGAGCCGATGGAAACCGAGGTCGCCGGCGAGGAGAACGCGCGCAGCAATACCGACGACGCCGTTGCCACCGAAGGAGAAGCCGGCGCTGATGATCCCGCCGGCGAAGAGGCCGCCAAAGCTGCCGCCGCAGAAGCTGGCGAGGGATCCGGCGATCGCACTGACGGCCCCGAGGCCGCAGGAGCGTCAGGCTCTACGCCGACCGCCGATCCCTCCGCCGCTGCTGCAGCGCCAGGCTCCGAAGAGCCCCAGCCCGGCGCCTATTTGAAGGCCGGCGACGGCATCTTCATCAAGCTCCCCTGGGCGTCAAGCTCCAGGGCGCCGGTCGAAGGAGAGATCTTGGATGGAGAGGTGCTCGCCTCCGCTGGGCTGACGCTGGTCGACGCGCCAAGCAGCAGCAGCGACGAGCCTGAGGAGGAGCGGCTGCTGCGGAAGCTGTTGTCGCTTTACCGCGCCCGACAGGCCAAGCTGGAATCCCGAGAAGCGCTTGTCGCGAAGGCGGGAGTGGACATCGAGAAGCGCGCGGAGGAGCTCCGGGGTCTCAGGCAGGAAGCTCTCCGATCCCTGGCAGAGGAGCGGGAGCAAGTCGCCGAGGAGCGGAAAGCCTTCCTCCTCGAGAAGGCTGAAGTTGAAGAGCAACAGCGGCTTGTTGCCGAAAAGCTATCTGCGCAGGAAGGCGAGTTGGCGCAGCGCAAGGTCAACCTTGACAGCCACGAGGAGGAGCTTGCCGCGCGCGAGCAAGCAATTGGCGGGGCTCTCAAGGAAGCAGAGGATGCTGCCGCAGCTGCCGAGGCCGCCAAGAAGGAGCTGGAGACGAAGATGGCGCAGCTGGAGGCCGATCTCAAGGCGAGCGGCGAGGAGCTTGCTGCGCTCAAGCGTGAGCGCGAGAAGGACGCCGCCGCTCATGGCGAGCTGCAGGGTCGTCTCGCTGAGAGGAGCAAAGAGCTTAGCGCCGCCAAGGACTCCAACGCAGATCTTGAGTTGAAGCTGGCTACTTTGACCAGACGCTGGACGGCGCCAGGGAGCAGGAGGTGGCCTTGAAGGAGAAGATCAAGGCCGACGAGGCGCTGCTGGCGAGTGCTGCTGCCGCCCAGAACGCTTTTAGGGAGAATGTGGAGCACTGGACCGAGGGTCTCGTGGATGTTGCCGCAGCCATCGACGGGGAGCTGGCGCAGCTGGGGATGGAGGATCTCGGGTACTCCTCCGATGAGCACCTCCAACCCAGCGCCAAGCTCAGCTTGTTCTTCAAAGGCGTGGCGACGGCCCTCCAGCGACTCCGGGAGAAGATCCCAAAGCAGCTGGCCGACGAGTCGCGCAAGATCTGCGCGGGAGCTCTTCAAAAGGTGCTGGTGAAGGTGGCCTTCCGCAACCCAGGCCTCAACCTCACCAACGTCCTCAGGTCCTTGCCGCCGGATGCTGATCTGGAAGCGCTCAAGGCCCTTGTCGCACCCATTGTGGACAAGGTGAGCGGGATCAAGAGGGTTGAGGGCGATCGCGTAGATTAGGCCGCCCGTTTTCTCTTTTTCTTGTCGCTGCTGGTCATGTTATGAGAACAATCTGTTAGAGCTGCGACAAGCTATCTTGTAATATGACTCTATTTTGGGTAGCGATTGCTATGTTATTTCCTTTACTTGATTCCTTCCTTTGTATGTTTTTGCCCTACGCTTTTAGGGAACTTGTCGGCGCAGGCACCTTGGCCGCGAGCGCTGAGTGCGGGACGTCAGCAGCCTGCTGGTGGTGCCGCTACCGACAAGAAACCTTGTCGCAACTAGTCGCAGCTCACTTAAGTTGTTGAGCGGACTCGAAACAAAGTAAGGGCGCAACTAGCTACGAGTTGGTTCCTCCGCGCACAGGTTTTCCATACAAAGCACGGTCGTTCGAGGAAGATAACTTAAAAATTTTAAACTGATTGCTCAAACTTTGGCAACTTAGCTTTTCTGTCGTTTGCTTCCCGACAAGACGAAACTTCCTTGAACGATGCCTGGTCCACACCATTATCTTCTCCTTTCCCCCCGGCAAACTTGTGGGCGAGGGAACCTTCCTTTCCTTTGAGAAAGAGAAAGAAGAGAAAATAAAGATATGGAGCCTTACGGCTCGTTATTGCTTACCGGGGGTAGGTGCTGCACAAAGTGTCAGATAACGCATGCAAAAAAAGTAGAAAGCATGAAATTGACAAGATGTGCGGAGCACATGAGCTTTACTTATGCACGGGGTCTGCGCCCGGCTTCGTACAAAGGATTACATGCAACATCGGCAAGACTTGTACAAAAGGTGGTTGCCGGAACAGGTTCCGGCAACCGCGCCCTACGGGTAAAACTTACGAAGATGCTCAATGTTCCAGGAGTTGCTCACCGGAATGCCATCTTCGGTCTCAAGGCGGACAGCGCCAGGCCTAGTGACTCGTTTCACCCGGTAAGGGCCTTCCCACTTCGGCGTCAACTTGTTGGAATTCTTGGCGGACTGAACGCGCCGAAGAACAAGGTCGCCTTCCTCGAGACTTCTGGCGTTAACTTTGCGGCTATGGTAGCGGCGCAAAGCTTGCTGGTATCGAGCAGCTCGTACAGCAGCCTGAAGACGGTCCTCCTCAAGGAGCAGTGCGTCATCTTGTCGCAACTGCTCTTGCTCAAGCTCATCATAAGCGAGCACTCGAGGTGACCCGTATACGAGTTCCGTGGGGAGAACTGCCTCTGCTCCATAGACTAGAGCGAAAGGTGTCTGGCCAGTGGCTCGATTTGGCGTCGTCCTGATCGACCAAAGAACCACCGGCAGCTCCTCAATCCAGTTCTTTCCGCACTTGCGCAGCCTGTCGAAAGTCCTGGTCTTGAGCCCGCGCAGCACTTCAGCATTTGCCCTCTCCGCTTGACCGTTACTTCTCGGATGAGCAACAGAAGCGAAGCAGACCTTGGCGCCAAGATCTTGGACGTACTGCATGAAGGTGCGGCTCGTGAATTGCGTGCCGTTGTCGGTGATGATCCTGTTAGGGATCCCGAAGCGGCAAACAATCGACCTGAAGAACTTGACTGCTGACTGTGCTGTCACCTTCCTCACTGCTTCCACTTCCGGCCACTTTGTGAACTTGTCGATTGCAACGTACAAGTACTCAAAGCCCCCGACAGCTCGGGGAAAGGGGCCGAGGATGTCGAGCCCCCAGACCGAAAATGGCCAGGATAAAGGGATCGTCTGGAGAGCTTGAGCTGGCTGGTGTATCTGCTTGGAATGGAACTGGCACGCTTCACACTTGGTTACTTGTGCAGTTGCATCCTGGAGGGCTGTCGGCCAAAAGAAACCTTGCCGGAACGCTTTGCCGGCAAGTGCTCTTGCGCCAATGTGGTGACCACATATGCCTCCATGTATCTCTGCCAACAGCTTTTGTCCGTCTTCCCGGTGAATACACTTCAATTTCACGCCGTTGAGTCTTCTTCTGTACAGTGTGTTGTCGACAAACTGGTACATACTTGACTGCCGGGCTACTCTTTCCGCTTCTTCTTGCTCTTCGGGAAGTTCTCCTGTCTGAAGGAAACGGACAATCTGCTGTGCCCATGCTGGAGCTTGCGGCTCGACAACAAGGACTAAAGGCACATCTGCTGCTGCGGGAACATCCGCTTCTACGGCGAGAACCTGCGGCTCAGCCGGAGCTTGACGTTCCCCGGCAAGCTTGCCGGAGCAAAACTTGTCGGGAGCGTCTGCTTCAACGGAACAAACCCTAGGGCTTGCCGGAGCAGACTGCTCCTCAGCACCCTTGGTGTTGATCTTGAGGACCTTCTTGGCGGCGGCTTCGGGGAGCTCTGCCGGAAAATAGTCACCAGAAATCAACTTCCTCTTCTTGCTCTGTCCAGTTGATGGCGTTACAGACGGTTGAGTCAGTTTGAGCACAAAGATCCCTGGTTCCACAGGTAACTTAAGTGCGGCGCACTTCGACAGGCCATCGGCAATGTCGTTCTGAGCTCTTGGAACATGTTCCATCTGTAGGCCGTCAAAGTGCTCTTCTAGCTTTCTCACTTCATCAACGTAAGCTTCCATCAACGGACTCTGATAATTCTTGTTCACTTGGCGGACGACAAGCTGTGAGTCACCCCTGACAATGAGCTTCTTGATCCCAAGGTCTGCTGCGATCCTGAGACCGGCAAGCAAACCTTCATACTCTGCGGTATTGTTCGTTGCTTGCTCCTTGGGAAAGTGCATCTGGACTACGTACTTGAGGTGCTCTCCGGTGGGTGCAACAAGTAGCACGCCCGCACCGGCGCCTTGCAGCGAGAAGGCACCATCAAAGTACATCAGCCACTCTTTGCTTGCTTCCTTGACGGGGATGCTCGTTTCTGGAATTTCTTCATCTTGTGTTGGCGTCCACTCTGCTATGAACTCCGCCAATGCTCTGCTTTGGATAGTTGAAGTGCTCTCAAACTTGAGGCCAAAGCTTGACAGTTCCAGTGCCCACTCGACAATCCTGCCTGTTGCTTCTGGATTTTGCAGTATCCTCTTCAGCGGAAAACGAGTGACGACTGTGATCTCATGTGCTTGGAAGTAATGGCGCAGCTTTCTCGAGGCCATGAGAAGGCCGAAAAGCAATTTCTGCACACCAGAGTACCTTGACCTAGCCCCCTGCAGAAGGGAACTGACAAAGTAAACTGGGCGCTGCACCATTCTTTTCTGCATCTTCTCACGCGCCTGCGCAGATCCATCTTTGTCGGGACCAGAGCTTGCCGGTGAAGTCCCCTGCTTGTCGCTGGATGCATCTGCCGTGGTTGCTGGCTCATCATCCGCCTCCCTCTCCGCTACTAACGCAGCACTAACCACTTGATTGGTTGCCGCTATATATAGCAGCAACTTCTCTTGTGGCTTAGGTGCGACAAGTGTTGGAGTGGAGGACAGGTATCTCTTTAAGTCCTGCAGCGCAGCCTCCGCTTCCGGAGTCCATTTCATTGGACCTGCCTTTTTCAATATTTTGAAAAATGGCAGGGCGCGCTCAGCAGACCTAGAGATAAACCTGCTGAGAGCAGCTACGCAACCGGCAAGTCTTCGTACATCCTTGACGCGCTTTGGTGCTTCAATCTGCTCAATGGCCTTGATCTTGTCGGGATTGGCTTCAATTCCCCGCTGAGACACGAAGAACCCGAGAAGCTTGCCGGAGGGGACTCCAAACACACACTTCTCGGGGTTAAGCTTGAGGTTGATCTTGCGCAGATTTGCAAAGGTTTCGTCTAAATCTTGAATCAGAGTCGCCTTGTCCTTGCTCTTGACCACTATGTCATCCATGTAGGCTTCCACATTTCTGTGTATTTGCGGCTCAAAAGCGTCATGGACTACCCTTGCAAATGTTGAACCAGCATTCTTTAAACCGAAAGGCATCCGTACGAAACAGTATGTGCCACATGGGGTGATGAATGCGGTCTTCTCCTCATCCTCTTCTGCCATGAAGATCTGATGGTATCCTGAGTATGCATCAAGAAATGAAAGCAAGTCACATCCGGCCGTGGAGTCAACAATCTGGTCGATGCGCGGCAAGGGAAATGGGTCTTTGGGACAAGCTTTATTGACATCGGTAAAGTCGATACAAAGCCTCCATTTCCCGTTTGCCTTGCGCACGACTACAGGATTGGCCAACCACGTAGGATGGAGCACTCCTCTGACAAGGCCTGCTGCTTCCAATTTCTTGATTTCTTCTGCGATGAATTCTTGGCGCTCCACTGCCTGTTTCCTGACTTTCTGCTTGACGGGCCGCGCATGAGGACAGACGGCAAGATGGTGCTCGATTACTTTCCTGGGAACACCGGGGATGTCAGACGGTTGCCACGCAAACACGTCGACGTTCGCCCGCAGGAAAGCAACGAGCGCGCTTTCCTATTTAGGGTCGAGAGTGGCACTGATGGTGAAGGTACCACCAGTGCCATCCTCCTTGGCGGACACCTTCTTGGTCTCTGGTGGAGCTGCCATTGTCTTCTTACACTTGCCGGTGGAGCTCGATGGTGCGTCCTCGACGGTAGCGCAGCACTCCGAAGAGGTGCGCTTGCCGGAGTGGGCATCAGAACTCTTGCCGGACTTGGTCTTCTTCTTCGCCCCGGGAGCTTCAACGGCAAGTGACTTGCGATCTGTTGCGGCTGCTGCTTCCCGGTAGATCTTGTCGGCGCAGATAAGAGCATCCTTCTTGTCGCCAGGGACAGAGATGACACTTATCGGGCCTGGCATCTTCAGCATGTTGTATGCATAGTGAGAGGCTGCCATGAATTTGGCGAGTGCTGGACGGCCGAGTATCCCATTGTAAGGCAATGGAAAGTCAGCAACGTCAAAAGTGACCCTCTCAGTCCTGAAGTTCAACTCGCTGCCAAATGTCACCGGCAACGTGATCTTTCCCTTCGGCTTGCTCCTTCCCGGATTGATTCCTTGGAATGTGCCGGTCTCTTCGAGCTCGCTATCAGGGATCTGGAGTTTCTGGAGTACCGCGGAGGAGATCAGGTTCAAGCCGGCCCCGCCGTCAACTAGCATCTTAGTGACCTTGAGGTTGCGGATAGTTGGTGAAACCAACATCGGCAAGCACCCGACCGCAGTTATGCGATCAGGGTGGTCCTCAATATCAAAGATGATAGGCGTGCTGGACCATTTCAGAGGCTTGCGTGACTCGACGGGTGGTTCTGCCGCATTGACTTCCCGCACCCACTGCTTGAGCTGGCGGTGTGAAGTATGCAGAGAAGCACCGCCGTCAACGCACAGGACCTCTGTGGCTTTCTGGAACTCCTGCTCATCGGTCTCGTCATCATCCATATCTTCATCGTCGTCGTCATCTTCATCCTTGTCGCGGCCGCGGGGAGGTCTGTCTCCTTGCCGCTGCTTGGCCTTGCCGCGGCGTCCTCCTCGGCCGGGGCGTTTCTTGCCGGCTCCTCCAGCACCTTCCTGGGCCTTCTCCTTGTCGCGTCGCTCGTATTCAGCCTTTTGCTGCTCGACAAGCTGCTCGACCTTCTTGCAGCTCTGGAGGTCATGGCCCTTGGTGCGGTGGATCTTGCAGTACTGCTTGTTGGTGCCGTCCTGCTTGTCGGCGACCGCCACAGCCTGGTAGTTGGTGCCTGCGGCAATCTCCTTGCCGGAGCTACCAGCTTTGGCTTTCTTGGCGCCACCTCCGTTGCCGGACTGCTCAACGACTAGCACATCTTTGCCTTTCTTCTTCCTGTTGTTCCGCCGCCGGTTTTTCTTTGCCGGGGCAGCCTCCTCACTATCAGATCCTCCTGCTTCTGTATTCTCTCCGGGGAGTTTCCTCCCTTCCTCAGCACGTGCACACTTGTCGGCCAGGGCATATAGCTCACTGACGTCTCTGATCTTGCACATCGCCATCTCCTCCCGCATCCTGCGGTTTCGCACGTTCTGATGGAACGCGCTGATTACCGCGGCAGGGTGGACATCTGGGATGTTGTGCTGTACGCGGCTGAATCTCTGAATGTACTTGCGCAGGGGCTCTCCTTCCTTCTGGGCGAGCAGATGAAGGTCGCTCTCTTGGCCATGAGGCTTGTGGCCGCCTGTAAAGGCGCCGACAAACTGATGGCATAGGTCTGCCCAGGAGGATATGGAGTTGTCCGGCAAGTGCATGAGCCAGGATCTGACATTGGGCTTGAGCACCAGCGGGAAGTAGTTGGCCAGGATCTTGTCGTCCCGCCCCCCGGCAGCTTGCACCGCGATGGTGTAGATGCTGAGGAACTCCGACGGATGCGACTTGCCGTCGTACTTCTCTGGTACATCTGGCTTGAAATTCTTCGTGCTGGGCCACTGGACTCGCCGCAGCTCACGAGTGAACGCAGGGCAACCTACCGCGTACGGCAAGTCGCCTGGTTCCCCTGGCGCATGCATGTCGACAGAGGGCCCAGCGCGCTGGTCCGATTGACGCCGCGCTTCTCTTTGGCGCTCGATGCGAGTACGAGCGTCTTCTTGCTGTCGTTCGTGAAGAACTTGGCGCTGATCGCGACGAGCTCGTGGATCTGATGATGCGGTGGAGTCGCTGTCGAGGTGGATCCGGCGAGTCGGCGATCTTGGCCTTCGGGGTGGAGAGTGCATGGTGGTCGCACCCCCACCAGTTTCGTCGCCACCGGCTCGTGCCTGGCGGTCCTGCCCCGACAGTGATGTACTCGGCTGCCGCGGAGTGTCGCCGTTGGCGAAGCCGATGAGACTCTGAATGGTGGCCCTCCATTCATCGATCTTGTCTGCCGTTGGAGGGTAATCCAGGAGCAGTTGAGCTCGCGCCAAAGCTTCTGTTGGAGTGGTGGGCGGCAGTGGTGAACGGTGCGAGGAGCGGGATATGCTCGGACTTCTAACTATGTTAGAAGGAGCAGTATCCTGTCCAAGCGACCGTGTCTCGCTCGTGCCAGCATGTTGGCGTGCATGCTGGTCTTGAGCACCCCGAGATCCACCAGCTCGATCTTGATCCAACAAACGTATGGCACTGCGAATACCATGACGCTGTCGGTCCTGCGCCTCCTGAGATGGGCGCGGTGCATGTACGGACGCCGAGGTCTGCGCAGCCTTGTCCTTGGACCTGGCAGCACCGTGAGCTCCCTCGTCGATGTCCGTTCTTCCGCCGCGTCTACCCCACCACCTGTTTGCTCCGGTGGTGGTGGGATCGACGTGGACGGAGCAGCTGCCGCCGAAGTCTTCTTCTTCGGTGGCATGTTGATGAAGAAGATGAAGATCTAGCTCGTGTGAACACCGGATCAGGTTCACACAACCTCGACGCGCCCCCTACCTGGCGCGCCAAAGATGTCGGGGAAGCTGATCCACGAACACCTATGGGACCGGCGGACCGAGCCCCTTTCGGTTCGGCGGGGGGCGGAGATCGCATGAAGAGCAGATCGAGGCGATGCACACGAGCAGTTTACCCAGCTTCAGAGCTCTCCGGAGAGATAACACTCCTACTGCTGCATGTCTGAGAGTATTGAGTTCTTGCTCGGGAGCGCTGAGTGCTACAATACGCACTAGCTACTAATGAGACTGAGCGTGAATGTTTTGCTGCCTTCCAACCGAACCCCCTCTACGTTGCGCATGGGCCTCCTTTTATATGCTAAAGGGGTCACCGACAGGTGGCAACGTAGACAAGGGCAAAAATGGAAAAGGAATTGCGGTTGGTACAACTACCTGGACAGTGTATCATACCTAACCCTGACGGCAGGGGACAAAGGCATTAAATGCCCGTCTGCGTCGCCCAAATAGTGCAAGAAAGGACCGTCAGGGACGCCACCGATCGCCACGATGGCAATCTTGTCAGCGTCGCTTGCCACCGCGCACTGCTGGCTGCACAACCTCTTGCCACGCGCGCCTGGAAAGGCCTCAGGGCGACACGTTGGTGGATGTGCTGGAGCGCGGGTACAGAGTGGTAGCTTGCCGCGGCAAGCGCCTTGCTGCAGTCGTTGTCTTGTCGCGTCTGGAAGCTTGTCGCTCACCGGGCCTCGCCGGGATGTCGGGGAGCGTCACGGCAAGTTCCTTGAGATGCCTTGGTTAGCCTTCCCGGCAAGCTCCTCTTGCCGGGGCCTTGTCTCCTTTGCTTGAATACTTTGTTCTTGAATGGCTCCAAAGGAACCACGGAGGACCTTGGCGGTCACCCGGCAAGCCTTGCCGCGGGGTGCTGCAACTTCCCGTGCACAAGCTCGGGATACTAGGGTACCCCTACTCTAGTACACCGACACAAACCAAACTGATAATTTGAAGAGACTTGCAAAGATAACTCAATCATACATAAAATAATTTAGAGAAGATTCAAATATTATACATAGATAAACTTGATCATAAACCCACAATTCATCGGATCTCGACAAACACACCGCAAAAAGAGATTACATCGAATAGATCTCCACAAGAGAGGGGGAGAACATTGTATTGAGATCCAAAAAGAGAGAAGAAGCCATCTAGCTAATAACTATGGACCCGTAGGTCTGTGGTAAACTACTCACAACTCATCGAAGGGGCTATGGTGTTGATGTAGAAGCCCTCCATGGTCGATTCCCCCTCCGGCAGAGTGCCGGCGAAGGCTCCAAGATGAGATCTCGCGGATACAGAAGGTTACGGCGGTGGAAATTGTGTTTCGTGGTGCTCCTGGATGTTTTCGGGGTCCGAGGTATATATAGGAGGAAGAAGTACGTCGGTGGCCGCCCGAGGGGCCCACGAGACAGGGGGCACGCCCTACAGGGGGGGGCACCCTCCTATCTCGTGGGAGCCTCGGCTGCTTCTTGACTTGCACTCCAAGCTCTCTGGATCAGATTTGTTCCAAAAATCACGCTCCCGAAGGTTTCATTCCATTTGGACTCCGTTTGATATTCCTTTTCTTTGAAATACTGAAATAGGCAAAAATAGCAATATGGGTTGGGCCTCCGGTTAGTTGGTTAGTCCCAAAAATGATATAAATATCTAAAATAAAGCCCATAAACATCCAAAAGGGGTAATATAATAGCATGGAACAATAAAAAATTATAGATACGTTGGAGATGTATCAAGCATCCCCAAGCTTAATTCCTGCTCGTCCTCGAGTAGGTAAATGATAAAAAGAGAATTTTTGATGTGGAATGCTACCTAGCATAATTCATAATGTAATTTTCTTCATTGTGGCATGAATGTTCAGATCCAAATGAATACAAAATAAAAGTTCATATTGACATAAAAAATAGTAACACTTCAAGCATACTAATCAAAGTAATCATGTCTTCTCAAAATAACATGGCAAAAGAAAGTTCATCCCTACAAAATCATATAGTTAGGCTATGCTTCATTTTCATCACACAAAGATGTTCCCAACTTCTATACCCCCTATGACAAGCCAAGCAATTGTTTCATACTTAAATAATCTCAAACTTTTTCAATCTTCACGCAATACATGAGCGTGAGCCATGGATATAGCACTATGGGTGGAATAGAATATGATAATGGGGATTGTGTGGAGAAGACAAAAAAGGAGAAAGTCTCACATTGACGAGGATAATCAACGGGCTATGGAGATGCCCATCAATTGATGTCAACATGAGGAGTAGGGATTGCCATGCAACAGATGCACTAGAGCTACAAATGCTCAACAAAGGAAAACTAGTGGGTGTGCATCCAACTTGCTTTCTCATAAAGACCTAGGGCATTTGAGGAAGCCCATCGTAGGAATATACAAGCCAAGTTCTATAATGAAAAATTCCCACTAGTATGAAAAAGACAACTTATGAGAATCACTACATGAAAAACAAGGTGCTACTTTGAAGCACAAGATATGAAACTCACTATATGAAGAACAAGGTGCTACTTTGAAGCAAAAGTGTGGAAAAAGAGATAGTAACATTGCCCCTTTTTTTCTTTTTTTCTTTTCTTTTCTCTTTTTTTCTTTTTTCTTCTTCTTTTGGGCCTTTCTTTTTTTATTTTTAGCCTTTCTTTTTTTTCTTTGGGCAATGTTCTAATAATGATGATCATCACACTTCTATTGATTACAACATAAGAATTACAACTCGAAACTAGAACAAGATATGACTCTATATGAATGCCTCTGGCGGTGTACCGGGATGGTGCAACGAATAAAGAGTGACATGTATGAAAAATAATGCATGGTGGCTTTGCCACAAATATGATGTCAACTACATGATCATGCAATGGCAATATGACAAAAGTAAAGTATGTCATGGGAACGGAACGGTGGAAAGTTGCATGGCAATATATCTCGGAATGGCTATGAAATGCCATAATAGGTAGGTATGGTGGCTGTTTTGAGGAAGATATAAGGAGGTTTATGTGTGATAGAGCGTATCGTATCACGGGGTTTGGATGCACCGGCGAAGTTTGCACCAACTCTCAAGGTGAGAAAGGGCAATGCATGGTACCGAAGAGGATAGCAAACGCGGACAGGTAAAAGTGCGTATAATCCATGGACTCAACATTAGTCAAAAGAACTCATATACTTATTGCAAAAATTTAGAATTCATCAAAAATCAAGTACTACGCGCATGCTCCTAGGGGGATAGATTGGTAGGAAAAGACCATCGCTCGTCCCCGACCGACACTCATAAGGATGCACAAGCCAAGTACACTTCATGTTTCAAATTTGTTACACAACTTTAACCATACGTGCATGCTAAGCGACTTGCTAACTTCAACACAAGCATTCTTTGAATTCATAATCACCCAACTAGCATGGCTTTAATATCACTACCTCCATATCTCAAACAATTATCAAGTATCAAGTTGATCATAGCATCCAATTCACTTCCTATGATAGTTTTTATTATACCCAACTTGGATGCTCATCATTCTAGGACCAACTTTATGATAATAGCAAATACCATGCTGTTCTAAAAGACTCTGAAAATAATATAAGTGAAGCATTAGAGACTAGCAATTTCTTCAAAATTAAGACACCATCGTGCTCTAAAAGATATAAGTGAAGTTCTAGAGCAAAAACTATCAAGCTCAAAAGATATAAGTGCAGCACATAGAGTATTGTAGCAAATTCTAATCAAATAGGCTTCTCCCAAAAGGTGTGTACAGCAAGGATGATTGTGGTAAACTAAAAAGCAAAGACTAATATAATACACGACGCTCCAAGCAAAACACATATCATGTGGCGAATAAAAATATAGCTCCAAGTAAAGTTACCAATGAACGAAGACGAAAGAGGGGATGCCTTCCCGAGGCATCCCCAAGCTTAGGCTTTTGGAAATTCTTGAATATCTTGGGGTGCCATGGGCATCCTCAATCTTAGGCTCTCGCCACCCTTTATTCTATAGTACATAAAAGCTTTACCCAAAACTTGAAAACTTCACAACACAAAACTCAACAGGAAATCTTATAAGCTCCGTTAGTGAAAGAAAACAAAACCACCACATAAGGTACTGCAATTAACTCATTCTTTATTTATTTTTGTGTTAAACCTACTGTATTCCAACTTCTTTATGGTTCATAGACTGAATTACTAGCCATAGATGCATTGAAATAAGCAAACAACACACAAAAAAACAGAATTTGTCAAAAACAGAACAGTTTGTAGAAATCTGCAACTAACACAAACTTCTGGAACTCTAAAAATCCTACCAAAATAGGAAGTCCTGGACAATTTGTCTATTGAACAGAAGAAAAAATAATCAACGCAAAATCACATTCCTGCGATTTAACAAAATTATATTCGTGCGTGCAAAGTTTCTGTTTTTCAGCAGAATCAAATCAACTATCATCGTAGGTTATCCTATAGGTTCTACTTGGCACAAACACTAATTAAAAGATAAAAACACATCTAAACAGAGAGTAGATGCAAGATTTATTCCTAAACAGGAGCAAAAACAAAAAAACATAAAGAAAAATTGGGTTGCCTCCCAACTAGCGCTATCGTTTAACGCCCCTAGCTAGGCATAAAAGCGAAGATAGATCTAACGAGTGCCATCTTTGGCAGTTGAATCATAAGTAGCACGCATGATAGATTCATAAGGTAATTTGACTTTCTTTCTTGGAAAGTGTTCCATGCCTTTCTTTAAAGGAAATTGGAATCTAATGTTCCCTTCCTTCATATCAATAACCGCACCAATCGTTTTAAGGAAAGGTCTACCAAGAATAATAGGGCAAGAAAGATTGCAATCTATATCAAGAACGATAAAATCCACGTGCACCAAATTTCTATTTGCAACAATAAGAACATCATTGATCCTTCCCATAGGCTTTTTAATGGTGGATTCCGCAAGGTGCAAATTTATAGAGCAATCATCAAGATCATGGAAACCTAGGATATCACATAAAGTTTTCGGAATCGTGGAAACACTAGCACCCAAATCACACAAAGCAAAACACTCATAATCTTTAATTCTAATCTTTATAGTAGGTTCCCACTCATCATTAAGTTTTCTAGGTATAGAAACTTCCAAATTCAGTTTTTCATCATAAGATTGCATCAAGGCATCAACAATTTGTTTGGTAAAAGCTTTATTTTGACTATAAGCATGAGGAGAATTAACAACGGATTGCAACAAGGAAATACAACCTTTTAAAGAGCAATTATCATAATAAAATTCCTTGAAATCCGAGATAGTAGGTTCAATATTATTAGAAGTTGAGGATTCTCCAATCTCTCTTTTACCAAATTTAGCATTAAGATCTAAAGACTCCGAATTCTTGGGACGCCTTCTAGGCAAAGTTGATTCATCATCACTCCCATAATCATCAAAATTCATATTGCAAAACATAGATCTAATCAGAGACACATCAATAACTTTAAGATCCTCATCATTATTTTCACGGAGACTGGAAGAACACGCTTTTATAATGCTTTCTTTTTTAGCACGCAATCTAGCGGTTCTTTCCCTACACTCGTCAATGGAAATTCTCATTACTTTGAGAGACTCATTGATATCATGCTTAGGAGAAGAAGATCCAAGTTTAAGAGAATTAACATCAAGCGAAAGTCTATCAACGTTCCTAGCCAAATCATCAACTTTGAGAAATTTTTCTTCAAGCAAAACATTAAAATTCTTTTGAGAAATCATAAATTCTTTCACACTGTTCTCAAAATCAGAGGGCATCTTATTAAAGTTACCATAAGAATTATTGTAGGAATTTCCATAATTATTAGAGGGATTACTAGGGAACGGTCTAGTATTAAAATTTCCTCTATAAGCATTGTTTCCAAAACTATTTCTACAAACAAAATTCACATCCATAGATTCATTATTATTCTCAATCAAGGAAGACAAAGGCATATCATTGGGATCAAGAGGAGTATTTTTAGTAGCAAACACCTTCATAAGTTCATCCATCTTTCCACTCAAAACATTGATTTCTTCTATAGCATGCACTTTTTTACTAGAAGATCTTTCGGTGTGCCATTGAGAATAATTAGTCATAATATTATCAAGCAATTTTGTAGCATCTCCTAACGTAATTTCCATAAACGTGCCTCCCGCGGCCGAATCTAAGAGATTTCTAGAAGCAAAGTTCAAACCGGCATAAAATTTTTGTATGATCATCCATAAATTCAAACCATGAGTAGGGCAATTGCGAAGCATCAATTTCATTCTTTCCCAAGATTGGGGAACATGCTCATGATCAAGTTGTTTAAAATTCATAATATCGTTCCTAAGAGTGATGGTCTTAGCGGGAGCAAAATACTTAGAGATAAAAGCATCTTTGCACTTGTTCCAAGAATCAATACTATTTTTGGGCAAAGATGAAAACCAAACTTTAGCATGATCTCTAAGTGAAAACGGAAATAACTTTAATTTGACAATATTGTTATCCGTATCTTTCTTCTTTTGCATATCACACAAATCAACAAAGTTGTTTAGATGAGTAGCAGCATCTTCACTAGGAAGGCCGGCGAATTGATCTTTCATAACAAGATTCAGCAAAGCAGCATTGATTTCACAAGACTCAACTTCATTAAGAGGAGCAATTGGAGTACTAAGGAAATCATTATTATTGGTATTCGAGAAGTCACACAACTTGGTATTATCTTGTGCCATGGCAACTAGTAATCCAACGCACAAGCAAACAGAAAAACGGCAAGCGAAAAAGAGAGGAGGAGATTGGGAAAGAGAGGGCGAATAAAACGACAAGGGTGAAGTGGGGGAGAGGAAAACGAGAGGCAAATAATGTAAATGCGAGTGAGATGGGTTTGTGATGGGTACTTGGTATGTCTTGACTTGAGCGAAGACCTCCCCGGCAACGGCGCCAGAAATCCTACTTGCTACGTCTTGAGCTAGCGTTGGTTTTCCCCAAAGAGGAGAGGGTGATGTAGCAAGTGTAGCGTAAGTATTTCCCTCAGTTTTGAGAACAAGGGTATCAATCCAGTAGGAGGCTCCTCAAAAGTCCCACGCACCTACACAAACAAACTAAGAACTCGCAACCAACGCAATAAAGGGGTTGTCAATCCCTTCACGGCCACTTACGAAAGTGAGATCTGATAGAGAGATAATAATATATTTTTAGTATTTTGTAATATAGATGCAAATAAAGATAGATTGGAAGAAAATATGATAAGAGATAGACCCGAGGGCCATAGGTTTCACTAGAGGCTTCTCTCGAGATAGCATAAGTAATACGGTGGGTGAACAAATTACTGTCAAGCAATTGATAGAAAAGCGCATAGTTATGAGATTATCTAGGCATGATCATGTATATAGGCATCACGTCCATAACAAGTAGACCAACTCCTGCCTGCATCTACTACTATTACTCCACACATCGACCGACTCCTGCCCGCATCTAGAGTATTAAGTTCATAAGAACAGAGTAACGCTTTAAGCAAGATGACATGATGTAGAGGGATAAACACGTGCAATATGATATAAACCCCATCTTGTTATCCTCGATGGCAACAATACAATACGTGTCTTGCAACCCTTTCTGTCACTTGGTAAGAACACCGCAAGATTGAACCCAAAGCTAAACACTTCTCCCATGGCAAGAAAGATCAATCTAGTAGGCCAAACCAAACTGATAATTCGAAGAGACTTGCAAAGATAACTCAATCATACATAAAAGAATTCAGAGAAGATTCAAATATTATTCATAGATAAACTTGATCGTAAACCCACAATTCATCGGATCTCGACAAACACACCGCAAAAATAGATTACATCGAATAGATCTCCACATGAGAGGGGGAGAACATTGTATTGAGATCCAAAAAGAGAGAAGAAGCCATCTAGCTAATAACTATGGACCTGTAGGTCTGTGGTAAACTACTCACAACTCATCGAAGGGGCTATGGTGTTGATGTAGAAGCCCTCCATCGTCGATTCCCCCTCCGGCAGAGTGCCGGCGAAGGCTCCAAGATGAGATCTCGCGGACACCGAAGGTTATGACGGTGGAAGTTGTGTTTCGTGGCGCTCCTGGATGTTTCGGGGTTCGTAGGTATATATAGGAGGAAGAAGTACGTCGGTGACCGCCCGAGGGGCCCACGAGACAGGGGGCGCGCCCTACAGGGGGGCGCCCTCCTATCTTGTGGGAGCCTCGGCTCCTTCTTAACTTGCACTCCAAGCTCTCCGGATCAGATTTGTTCCAAATATCACGCTCTCGAAGGTTTCATTTCGTTTGGACTCCGTTTGATATTCCTTTTCTTCGAAATACTGAAATTGGCAAAAAAACAACATTACGGGATGGGCCTCCGGTTAGTAGGTTAGTCCCAAAAATGATATAAATATGTAAAATAAAGCCCGTAAACATCCAAAAGGGGTAATATAATAGCATGGAACAATCAAAATTTATAGATACGTTGGAGACATATCAATGCGTTGCTTTGTAAGGGGCTGATTTGGATCCATATGTTTCATGCTATGGTTAGGTTTACCTTAATACTTCTTTTGTAGTTACTGATGCTTGCGGGAGGGGTTAATCATAAGTGGGAGGCTTCTCCAAGGAACGGCAGCACCCAAGCACCGGTCCACCCAAATATCAAGTTATCAAAGTAACGAACGCGAATCATATGAGCATGATCAAAACTAACTTGACAATAATTCCCATGTGTCCCCAGGAGTGCTGCTTTATATAAGAGTTTGTCTAGGCTTGTCCTTTGCTACAAAAAGGATTGGGCCACCTTGATACACCTTGTTTACTCTTGTTACTTGTTACCCGTTACGAATTATCTTATCACACAACTATCTGTTGCCGATAATTTTAGTGCTTGCAGAGAATACCTTGCTGAAAACTGAATGTCATTTCCTTCTGCTCCTTAGTGTGTTTGACACTCTTACTTATCGAAAGGACTACGATAGATCTCCTATACTTGTGGGTCACCAGAAACTGCTACAACTTTTCCATTACCTTCTTTGTACAATGCAAATTGCTTCAACCTGTTTTGCTAAAACGAAAATAGTTACAACTTCTCTTTAAAGGTCTTGAGCATATCTTGATATTATGAATGATCATCACAATTTTATTTACTTACAACTAAAGAATTACAACTCGATACTAGAAAAAATATGACTATATATAAATGCCTCCGGCAGGGTACCGGGATGTGCGATTAGCAAGGGAGCTGGGTGTATCAACCTAGCCTGATGACTCTATCCTTCCCACTCAGTACTTAGACTTTGAGGCCATGAAGCACCATAAGTTTCTTAAGGGTGAAATCAATGATTATACTTATAACCCGCTGTTCTATAAAGCTTCTATTGTCCATACCTTTTTGCCTGTGCCTCCTCTCTTTGATTATCATAAAAAAGGAAGGTATTATGTTCTTGAGAGCAAGGCCCGCACACACTATGCCGAGGTTGTGGCTGCTCGGTGGGCTGAGGAAGCTGCACCAAGAGCCTCTGTGAGCTATCACTCCGATTATTATGCAGGCTGCAGACGGTGATTACCAAGCGAGGCCAAAAGCCTAAGCTTGGGGGAGTACGTGTTTCCACCGACATTCTATTCATGTTCACACTTTTCATTCCAATTGTCGGTGTCCACACTTTTCCATTGTATTATCCATGGTAGATTCACTTTCTCGCTTTCTTCTTGTGTGTTTGAAAAACTTTGTGAAAACCCCAAAATATTTCTTGCTTCTTTTCATTTTTTCTTTCTAGTTCAGTTAGCTGTAGCATTAAAAAGAAAACCCAAAAAGATTTTCTTGTTCTTCTTTTGCTTGTTGGGAGCTCTCCCGTGTAAATAGTTTTTCTCGTTTTTGTTTTTCTTTCTTTAATTTTGCTTTCTTCTAGGAAAACAAAAAAGTACAAAAATATTTCATTGTGTTTCTCAGAAATTCTTTTCTTTTTATTGAGTCATACCAAGGAGAAGACCACGAAGAAAATGTTGAGTGGCTCTCATATGCATTGATATTGATCTAACAAAGAGCCCGTATTTCCTTGTCTTCTCCTTCTGAATAAAATGTTTGCAAATTCTAGCTTAGTCCATGGCACTCTTGCACTATTATTATTATTATTATTTTCATATCATTCAGTCATGTAAGTGAAAGGCAATAATGACGATATTTGATGAATTGGCTGTTGTAGAGAGACACGGGTATGAACTCAACTTGTTTTGTTTTTGTAAATATGTTTAACCTAGTATCCATGATTCAGCCTATTATGATTAAACATATTTGCAATGACCATTAGAGATTATAGTTTCTCATGCCATGCTTAAGTAGCTAGGAGTGGATAATGATTTATATTGGATGTCAACATTGCGTTAAAATGATTGTGATGTAGTATGATGATATGGTATCCTCCACTGAATGTTTCAAGTGGCTTGACTTGGCACATGTTCATGCATGTACTTGAATCAAAACCAACATAGCCTCTATGATATGTATGTTCATGGTGTTCATATCCTACTCATGCTAGTATCCAATGTTACTTATGCATAATGCATGTTCATGACCGTTTTCGCTCTCTAGCTGGCCGCATCTCAACCTATTTTCTGGCCTTCACCTGTACTAAGCGGGAATACTGCTTCTGCATCAAAATCCTAAAACCCAACTTATTCTAGATGAGTCCACCATACATCTACCTATATGTGGTATTACCCTGCCGTTCTAAGTAAATTTGCATGTGCCACCTCTAAAAACTTCAAATAAACATCCGTTTTTGTATGCCTGGATTGTTCATCGAGTGACAGGAGGTAGTCGATATCTTCCATGCTAAGCGGGTTATTCTCATGATGAGTGCTTATTCACTTGTCCTTGCACGAGAGGGTGGTAATAGGGATTCCCAGTCCATTAAAAAATTGCAAATAATATTCGGCTAGCCGTGGAGTGTGTTTGTTGTTGGAGGGGGAGTAAACCTTTACTTTTATTGCTTGGGAACCGCCACTAATGTGTTTAGCATGGAAGATATCGGTAACTAATGGTCGCGAAGTAAACAGGAAGTATGTATTTCTCAAAATTTCATTTATCTCTGTTTTAAAATTTTGAGCTCTGGCGCCACTGCAAATCACTTCTTCCCTCTGCAAAGGGACTATCTATTTACTTTTATGTTGAGCCATCATCTTCCCAAATAAGCGCCAGATCTGAGAGCACTATTTTCATCCTCATGCATTATGTAGAGCTAATGTTGGGTGCATCATGATTGGATCTTTTCTACCATGAATTACAATGTTTAGTCGCTTCTTGAACTTTGGAGGTGCTCTGCATTTATGTTTTGTAGTCTCGGAAAGGGCTAGCTAGATACCACTATTGTCATATTATATCATAGTTTTTTTACAAAGTGTTGCCATTTGAGATATCTTATTATTGCTCGCTAGTTGATTATGCCATTGACACGAGTTAATATAATTTTTAAGAGTTATTGTTGACACGGTTAGTCATGATCTTTGATGAAAGCCTGGGTGCAACTTAAGCTTATTTATGTAAGAGCAAAAGAGTTTGTAAAAGTTTTTCTTTTCCACTTTCAGTTTATCAACTGCATTCCTTGAGGACAAGCAAAGGTTTAAGCTTGGGGGAGTTGATACGTCTCCATCGTATCTACTTTTCCTAACACCTTTCCTCTTGTTTTGAGCTCTAATTTGCATGATTTGAATGAAACTAACCCAAACTAACGTTGTTTTCAGCAAAACTACCATGGTGTTGATTTTGTGCAGAAATAAAAGTTCTTGATATGGAACGAAACTTTTTGGAGAATTTTTATACAATAAAATAAAAATACTGGAGCCAAGAACCATCGGAGGGGGCCCTTGGGTAAGCACAACCCACCAGGGCATGCCCCCCTCCAGGCGCGCCCACGTGGGTTGTGCCCACTTGGTGGCCCCATTGACCCTATCTCCGATGCTATAAATCCTATTTTTGGAGAAAAAAATCAGGGAGAAATAATTATTGCGTTTCACGAAACGGAGCCACCGCCACCTCCCGTTCTTCATCGGGAGGCCAGATCTGGAGTCCGTTTGGGGCTCCGGAGAGGGGGATCTTTGATCTTCGTCATCACCAACCCTTCTCCATCGCCAATTCCATGATGTTCCCCATCGGGAGTGAGTAATTCCTTTGTAGGCTCGCTGGTCGGTGAGGAGTTGGATGAGATTCATCATGTAATCGAGTTAGTTTTATTATGGCTTGATCCCTAGTATCCATTATGTTCTGAAATTGATATTGCTATGACTTTGCCATGCTTAATGCTTGTCACTTTGGGACCGGGTGCCATGATTTCAAATCTGAATTGTTTAAGTTATCATCATATCTATGTTCTAGATTCGATCTTGAAAGTTATAGTCACCTGTTACGTGTTATGATCCGTAAACCCTGGGGTGACAATATTCGGGATTCTTTCCGATGATGACCATAGTTTGAGGAGTTCATGTATTCACTATGTGCTAATGCCTTGTTCCGGTTCTCTATTAAAAGGAGGCCTTAATATCCCTTAGTTTCCTTTTGGATCCCACTGCCATGGGAGGGTAGGACAAACTATGTCATGCAAGTTCTTTTCATAAGCATGTATGACTATTTACGGAATGCATGCCTACATTATATTAATGAATTGGAGCTAGTGCCGTATCGCCCTAGGTTATGACTGTTATATGATGAATATCATCCAGCGAATTCACCGATCCAGTGCCTACGAATTTTCCACATATTGTTTCTGCTAAGTTACTACTGCTACTGTTACTGTTACACTTGCTACAAAATCATTGCTATCACTGTTACCATTACTGTTGCTGTTGCTACTACTATCAAAACTATCATATTACTGTGCTACTGATCGCTTGCTGCAGATAATTAATCTCCAGGTGTGGTTTAATTGACAACTCAGCTGCTAATACTTGCAAATATTCTTTTGTTCCCCTTGTGTTGAATCAATAAATTTGGGTTGAATACTCTACCCTCAAAAACTGTTGCGATCCCCTATACTTGTGGGTTATCACTTATATCATCCTCAAAACAGCCACCATACCTACCTATTATGGCATCTCCATTGCCATTCCGAGATATATTGCCATGCAACTTCCACCATTCTGTTTTTTTATGACAGACATCATCATTGTCATATTGCTTTGCGTGATCATATAGCTGACATAGTATTTGTGGCTCAGCCACCGTTCATCATTTTTTATACTTGTTACGCTACATCATAGCTCATCCTGGTACAATGCCAAAGGCATTCATATAGAGTCATATTTTGTTCTAGTATTGAGTTGTAACTTTTAGTTGTAAGTAATTAGAAGTGTGTTGATTTGTGTGTTATCAAACATCACTTCGTAACTAGGTGATAATAAAGATACTCTATAGGTATCTGTGAAAGTATTTGTTGGATTGCATGGATCTAGACTGGGATTTTTCACTTTGTGTGACGGAGAGATATCTCTAGGCCCTCTCGGTAGTACAACATCACAAGAAACTTGCAAGAATGTGACTAATGAGTTTAGTCATGGGATCTTGTATTACGGAACACGGAAAGAGATTACTGGTAACGAGATTGAACTAGCTATGGAGATACCGACGATTGAATATTGGGCAAATAACATCACCAAACAAAGGGAATTGTATGCGTGATTAACTGAATCCCCAAAATTTTGGTTCAACAGATAAACATCTATGTGTAATATATTATGGGCTTCCTTTTCCAACTAATGGTTATTGACCAAAGAGGTGTCTCGGTCATATCTACATGATTCCCGAACCCGTAGGGTCGCACGCTTAACGTTCGGTAGTGCTAGGGTAATGTTGAGATATTAATAGTGGAAAGTCCAAAAGTAGTCTGAGTCCCAGATGGGATCTAGGACACCACAAGGAGCTCTGGAATGGTCTAGAGGTAAAGATTTATATGGGAAGTCATATTCAGGGTTTCGAAAAGTTTGGGAGTTTTCGATAGAGTACCGAGAAGGTTCTAGAAGGTTCCGGAGGTTCCACCATGGGGCCCAATGACCCGGAAAGCGCCCACATGGACCAAGGGGCGGGGCTAAAACCCACATCGTCTAGCCCCACCAATCCCCAAGGAACATGTCGTTTAAATCTAGAGATAAGGCCTTATCTCTAAATTTAAAGGGTTGAATCTAGAGATAAGATGTTATCTCCAAGTTTAAAGGGATTTCTCCCTTGTGGCCGCCCCTAGAAGGGTTTTGGACAGCCTACCTTGCCCCTAGCCTCTATAAAGTGGCGGGAGCTACATGGGGAAGCCACCCGTTGACCCTTGCCCATTGCCTCTCCCAACTCCTGCCATGTTTCTCCGATACACACTTGGCCAAGCCTTGCCAAAATTCTGCTACTGATACATCTCTGATAACCCACAAGTATAGGGGATCACAACAGTTTTTGAGGGTAGAATATTCAACACAAATTTATTGATTCGACACAAGGGGAGCCAAAGAATACTTGTAACAATTAGCAGTTAAGTTGTCAATTCAACCACACCTGGAGACTAAATATCTACAACAACATGATAAATAGCATAGTAGTATGGTAATTTGATAGTGATAGCAACAATAGTAAAAATAATGGTAACGATAGCAGTAGTAGTTTTGTAGCAATTGTAACAGTAGCAACAACATTAGTAACTTAGCAAAGATCAATATGTGAAAAGCTCGTAGGCATTGCATATGTGATAACATTGGATAATATTCATCATATAAGAGTCATAACCTAGGGCGACATAGAACTATCTCCAATTCATCAATGTAATGCAGGCATGTATTTCATAAATAGTCATACGTGCTTATGGAATAGGACATGCATGACATCTTTTGTCCTACCCTCCCGTGTCAGCGGGGTCCATAAGGAAACTAAGGGATATTAAGGCCTCCTTTTAATAGAGAACTGGAACAAAGCTCACATAATGAATACATGAACTCCCCAAATCACGGTAATCACCGGAAAGAATCCCAATAATTTTCACCTTGGGGTATGCGGATCATAACACGTAGCCGGTGCATATAACTTGCATGGTACGATCAAGAACACAAATATATTGGTGAAAACATAAATGGTTCAGATCTGAAATCATGGCACTCGGGCCCTAGTGACAAGTATTAAGTATAGCAAAGTCATAGGAACATCAATCTCAGAACATAGTGGATACTAGGGATCAAGCCCTAACTAAACTAACTCGATTACATGATGAATCTCATCCAACCCATCATTGTCCAGGAAGCCTATGAAGAGATTACTCACTCTCGGTGGTGAGCATCATGAAATTGGTGATGGAGGATGGTTGATGAATCTCCCTCTCCGAAACCCTGAACGGACTCCAGATCTGGCCTCCTGATGAAGAACAGGAGGTGTTGGTGGCTCCGTATCGTAAAACACGATGAAACTTCCTATCCTATTTTTTTCTCGGGAAATAGGAATTTATAGAGTTGGAGTTAGGGTAAGCGGAGCCTCGAGGGGCCCACTGATGACCCACAAGTATAGTGGATCTGCCTTAGTCCTTTTGATAAGTAAGAGTGTCGAACCCAACGAGGAGCAGCAGGAAATGACAAGTAGTTTTCAGTAATGTATTCTCTGCAAGCACTGAAAATATTGGTAACAGATAGTTTTGTGATAAGGTAATTCGTAATGGGTAACAAGTAACAAAGTAACTAAAGTGCAGCAAGGTGTCCCAATCCTTTTTGTAGCAAAGGACAAGCCTGGACAAACTCTTATTTAAAGCAAAGAGCTCCCAAGGACACATGGGAATTATCGTCAAGCTAGTTTTCATCATGCTCATATGATTCGCGTTCGTTACTTTGATAATTTGATACGTGGGTGGACCAGTGCTTGGGTACTACCCTTCCTTGGACAAGCATCCCACTTATGATTAACCCCTCTCGCAAGCATTTGCAACTATGAAAGATGAACTAAGGTAAACCTAAGCATAGCATGAAACATATGGATCCAAATCAGCCCCTTACGAAGCAAAGCATAAACTAGGGTTTAAGCTTCTGTCACTCTAGCAACCCATCATCTACTTATTACTTCCCAATGCCTTCCCCTAGGCCCAAATAATGGTGAAGTGTCATGTATTCGACGTTCACATAACACCACTAGAGGAAAGACAACATACATCTCATCAAAATATCGAACGAATACCAAATTCACATGACTACTTATAACAAGACTTCTCCCATGTCCTCAGGAACAAACGTAACTACTCACAAATCATATTCATGTTCATTACCAGAGTGGTATTAATATGCATAAAGGATCTGAACATATGATCATCCACCAAATAAACTAACTAGCATCAACTAGAAGGAGTAATCAACACTACTAGCAACCCACAGGTACCAATCTGAGGTTTTGAGACAAAGATCGGATACAAGAGATGAACTAGGGTTTGAGAGGAGATGGTGCTGGTAAAGATATTGATGGAGATTGACCCCCTCTTGATGAGAGGATCGTTGGTGATGACGATGGCGACGATTTCCCCCTCCCGGAGGGATTATTCCCCGATAGAACAGCTCCGCCAGAGCCCTAGATTTTTTCCGCCAAGGTTCCGCCTCGAGTCGGCGGTGCTTCGTCCCGAAAGCTCCCTTATGATTTTTTTTCTAGGGAAAAAGACACCATATAGTAGAAGATGGGCATCGAGGGGCTGCCAGGTGGCCCACGAGGCAGGGGGCGCACCAAGGGGGTAGGGTGCACCCTCCACCCTCGTGGACAGTGGGTGGCCCCCCTCTGTTGCTTTCTTCGCCCAATATTTTTAATATATTCCAAAACTGACTTTCGTGGAGTTTCAGGACTTTTGGAGTTGTGCAGAATAGGTCTCTAATATTTGCTCCTTTTCCAGCCCAGAATCCCAGCTGCCGGCATTCTCCCTCTTCATGTAAACCTTGTAAAATAAGAGAGAAAAAGGGATAAGTATTGTGACATAATGTGTAGTAACAACCCATAATGCAATAAATATTGATATAAAAGCATGATGCAAGATTGACGTATCAACTCCCCCAAGCTTAGACCTCGCTTGTCCTCAAGCGAAAGCCGATATCGAAAAATATGTCCACATGTTTAGAGATAGAGGTGTTGATAAAATAAAATCCGGACATGAGGGCAACATGATCATTCTTAGAACAACAACATCTATATTTTGTCATATGATTTCTTACGCTAAAGTAACAATCTATTCACAATGTAAAGTATGAATCATAAACTTAATTGAAAACTAGCAAACTATAATCTCAGCCATTGAAGCAATTGCAATTTATAGTAACATCGAAAAGAGTCAATGTATAAGAGCTTTTCAGCAAGTTCACATACTCAACTATCATTTTGTCTTTCACAATTTCTAACACTCATGCGATACTTATGGGTATGAAGTTTCAATCGGACACAGAGAAAGATAGGGGCTTATAGTTTTGCCTCCCAAAACTTTTACCTCAAGGGTAATGTCAACAATAATGCTTTATTAAAACCCACATCCAATTGGATATATAAATCAGGATCTTTCCAGCACATTGTGCTTGCCAAAGGATAAAGTGTAAAAAGGAAAGGTGATGATCACCACGACTCTTGTAGAAGGTAGAAGATAAACATAAAAGATAGGCCCTTCGCAGAGGGAAGCAGAGGTTGTCATGCGCTTTTATGGTTGGATGCACAAAATCTTAATGCAAAAGAACGTCACTTTATATTGCCACTTGTGATAGGGACCTTTATTATGCAGTCCGTCGCTTTTATTTCTTCCATATCACAAGCTCGTATAAAGCTTATTTTCTCCACACTAATAGATCATACATATTTAGAGAGCAATTTTTATTGCTTGCAACAATGACAACTTACTTCAAGGATCTTACTATATCCATAGGTAGGTATAGTGGACTCTCATGGCAAAACTGGGTTTAGGGATGTTTGGAAGCATAAGTAGTATCTCTACTTGGTGCAAAGAATTTGGCTAGCATGAGGGGGAAAGGCAATCTCAACATGTTGGATGATCCATGACAATATACTTTATTTCGGATATAAGAAAACATAACTCATTATGTTGTCTTCCTTGTCCGACATCAACTTTTTAGCATGTCATATTTTAATGAGTGCCCACAATTATAAAAGATGTCCAAGATAGTATATTTATATGTGAAAACCTCTCTTTCTTTATTACTTCCTATTAATTGCAATGACGGCCAAAACTATGTTTGTCAACTCTCAACATCTTTTATTCATCATACTCTTTATATGTGAAGTCATTACTCTCCATAAGATCAATATGATCTTTTCATTTCTTTTTGTTCTTTCTTTTTCTTTTATTCCCTCAAGATCATAGCAAGATAGGAAAGCCATCAACTCAAAACTAATCTTTACTATATATAGCTCACGGACTCGATTACAGAGATAAGAATCAACACAAGACTCAAAGCTAGATCATACTAAAAATTTATTCTATTAGATCAAGATATAACCAAAAGGATCGAACTAAGAAAAATGGTAAAGATAGAAGTGTGATGGTGATACGATACCGGGGCACCTCCCCCAAGCTTGGTAGCTGCCAAGGGGAGTGCCCATACCCATGTGTTCATGTCTCTTTCTTCGGAGGTTGTGATGATGGAGTTTTTGATGTCGGGGTGTCGCACATCGAGCGTAGGAGATCCTCTAACTTGCGGATAATGCCCTCGAGTGCGGTAATATGCTCCTTCAACACAATATTTTCACGTGTGAGATACTTGTTTTTTATGCAAGATAGATCAATCATCTTGTAAGCTTCAATTTCAGTAGGGGTGAGATGATTGTAGTGGGGCTGAAAGAAGCCTTCTTCTTCTACAGTCGGGGCTTGCTCCTCTGCGGCTTCCTTGATCTTGTCACCTTCCTTGATTTCCCCAATTAATTCTTGCTTCGTCTCTATCTTGATTAGCCAAGCATCGTCGCCCACGTTTTTGGAGGAGGGGTACGACATGATGCCTGACCTTGAGAAACTCTGGCAGAAAATAGCTCAAAACAAAAGCAGATGATTTCATCGTGGTACGGTGGTCAAAACTTTTGGCAGATTATATAATGAATTTTTACCGACTAAAAGAAGTATCGTGGAAAAAAACAGAGTCCAGAGGGAACATGAGGTGTCCACGAGGCAGGGGGTGCGCCCTCCACCCTCATGGATGCCTCGTGTCCGTTTCGGACTACTTCTTATTTTCCTAACTTTTTAGATATTCCAAAACAGAGAGAAATTGCTATTAGAACTAGTTTGGAGTCGGTTTACTTACCATACCACATACTGAAGGAAATATGCCCTAGAGGCAATAATAAAGTTATTATTCATTTCCTTATTTCATGATAAATGTTTATTATTCATGCTAGAATTGTATTAACCGGAAACTTAGTACATGTGTGAATACATAGACAAAACATATTGTCCCTAGTATGCCTCTACTCTATTAGCTAGTTAATCAAAGATGGTTATGTTTCCTAACCATAGACATGTGTTGTCATTTGATGAACGGGATCACATCATTAGAAGAATGATGTGATGGACATGACCCATTCATTAGCTTAGCATTGTGATCGTTATAGTTTCATTGCTACTGCTTTCTTCATGAGTTATACAAGTTCCTTAGACTATGAGATTATGCAACTCCCAAATACCGGAGGAACTCTTTGTGTGCTACCAAACGTCACAACATAAAAGGGTGATTATAAAGGTGCTCTACAGGTGTCTCTAAAGGTGTTTGTTTGGGTTGCATAGATCGAGATTAGGATTTGTCACTCTGTGTTTCAGAGAGGTATCTCTGGGCCCTCTCGGTAATACTCATCACTATAAGCCTTGCAAGCATTGTGACTAATGAGTTAGTTGCGGGATGAAGTATTATGCAACAAGTAAAGAGACTTTCCGGTAATGAGAATGAACTAGGTATGATGATACCGACGATCGAATCTCGGGCAAGTAACATACCGATGACAAAGGGAACAATGTATGTTGTTATGCGGTTTGACCGATAAAGATCTTCGTCGAATATGTAGGAACCAATATGAGCATCCATGTTCCGCTATTGGTTATTGACCGGAGATGAGTCTCGGTCATGTCTACATAGTTCTCGAACCCGTAGGGTCCGCACGCTTAACGTTCGATGACGATTGGTATTATGAGTTTATGTGATTTGATGTACCGAAGATTGTTCGGAGTCCCGGATGAGATCACAGACATGACAAGGAGTCTCGAAGTGGTTGAGACATAAAGATTGATATATTGGACCAATGTTGTTCGGACATCGGAAGTGTACGGATAGTTTCGGATAAAACCAGAGTGTCGGAGGGTTACCGGACCCCCCCCCCAGGAAGTAATGGGCCTTAGTGGGCCTATAGGGGAGAGAGATGGCCTAACCAGGAGGTGCCCCCAAGGGGAGTCCTAGTAGGACAAGGGGAGGGGGGCGGCCCCTCTTTCCCTCTCCTTCCTTCTTCTCCTAGTTGGACTAGGAAAGGGGAACCTACTCCTACTTGGAGTAGGATTCCCCCCCTTGGGCGCGCCCCTTGTGGCTGGCCGCCCCCTCCTCTCCTCCTTTATACGGGAGAGGGGGGCACCCCATAGACACACAAGTTGATCTTTCTCCATGTGCGGTGCCCCCTCCACAGTTTTCCACCTCGGTCATATCGTCGTAGTGCTTAGGTGAAGCCCTACACCGGTAACTTCATCATCACCGTCACCACGCCGTCGTGCTGACGGAACTCTCCCTCGGCCTCAACTGGATCTAGAGTTCAAGGGACGTCACCGAGCTGAATGTATGCAGATCATGGAGGTGTCGTGCGTTCGGTACATGGATCTGTTGGATCGCGAAGATGTTCGACTACATCAACCGCGTTATTGAAATGCTTCCGCTTTCGGTCTATGAGGGTACATGGACACACTCTCCGTCTCGATGTTATGCATATCCTAGATAGATCTTGCGTGATCATAGGATTTGTTTTGAAATTACCGCATTCCCCAACAGTGGCATCCGTGCCAGGTCTATGCGTAGATGTTATATGCACGAGTAGAACACAAAAAGTTGTGGGGCGATAATAGTCATACTGCTTACCACCAACATCTTACTTTGATTCGGCGGTATTGTTGGATGAAGTGGCTCAGACCGACATTACATGACCGCGTTCATGAGACTGGTTCTACCGACGTGCTTTTGCACAAAGGTGGCTAGTGGGTGTTTGTTTCTCCAACTTTAGTTGAATTGAGTTTGACTACCGTCAGTCCTTGTTGAGGGTTAAAACAGCACACTTGACGGTTTTGATGCGTAGGTAAGAACGGTTCTTGCTGGAAGCCCGTAGCATCCACGTAAAACTTGCAACAACAAAGTAGAGGACGTTTAACTTGTTTTTGCAGGGCTTGTTGTGATGTGATATGGTCAAGCACTACAAAAAAATACACTTCTGTGATGATACGTGTTTTTCACAGTAGGTCGCATTTTTTGTCATGCATGTACATCCATGTCGATTTTATGACAGAATCAAGATAGTCATACCTGTGCTGTCGTAGAAGTGTTCCATGACATTGCCAAAATTATCATCACGGAAGTGTCCACTTCCATGACTATAAATCGCGTGTCACAGAAGTGCTTTCGTCAAGGGTGACCGACACGTGGTATCCACCGTAAGGGAACGCCATTAAGCTATCGGGTCTGGTTTTGGATCCGATAACCCGTTAACAGCCCCGACCAATGGGGATTTTCCGTGTGTAAAATCATCATTGGCTGGAGGAAACACGTGTCGGCTCACCGTTGGGACAGATGTCATCCACTCATTGGACAGAAGGCGCCTATGATACGTCGACACGTGGCATGGCCCAACAGAGGCCCATTCCTGTGAAAAGGCAGGCCCGTTTGACTTGGTCAAAAGGTGGTGGGCCGGCCCATGGAAAGCCTGTTAACGGCCTGTTCGCATATAGCCCATTTACAGCCCGTTAACCCAAGGCCCGTTACGACCTATCCGAATTAGGCCCAGTAGCGTCATCTGGGCCATCCAATATGATTGCAGCCCGTTTTAACTTGTTGCCCATGTATGGCCCATGACGTCTTTCAGGCCATATGAGGCCCTTTGTAACTCTTGGCCCATTAACGGCCCGTGGTGAAACTGGCCTGTAATGAATAGTGTATCACTTTATACCCATTAATGGCTCGTGGTGAACCTGGCCCGTAATGAACAGTGTATCACTTTATACCCATTAACGACCCGTTATTCTGTTGGGCCGTTTCTAGCCATGTTATCTTTCGGCCTCCTCAGGGCCCATTTATTCTTGGGCTCATTTCCAGCATTCGTTTACTTACGACATGTTACTGTCATTTTCTGCTTGTGGGCCAAATTCAGCCCGTGGCTACAGTCGGCCCGTTTTTGGCTCGTTAATACGTTGGGCCGTTTTCTTAGCATCATCAAATACAGTCGATTAACGATGGCCCGTTATGGTCGGCCCATGAACGGAGGATTCCAACTCTAGACCATTTACGACCATAATGCGGTCTGTTATTGGCCCATGTTTGGCCAACCGATCATACGGCCGGTTGTAGGCCCATTGATGATACGACCCGTAGAAGGCCCATTGTGTCTACGACCCGTATAAGGCCCATTGTGTCTATGACATATAGAAGGCCCGTTGTTTCTATGACCCTTAGAAGGCCCATTGTTTCTACGGCCCATAGGAGGGCCATGGTAACTACAGTAAATATGTAGCCCATGGTTATTGTGGCCTAGTTTTAAAAAATAGGTTATTGCGGCCCCTAGCAAACTGCGGAAAAATAACTGCACCGATTACAAGCAAAGAAATAAACAAGACAATAAGGAAATAAATAAGCAAGCAACTTATGCTAGGCTATCACGGCTATTACACATATTACATCCACTGGGCATCAAAGTTTGCCACCAGTGCAAATATAGGGAACAAAGCATCATATAAACGCCACAGCAAAAATAAGTCCAGAACTGAAACCACTTCAGAAGAGCTCAAGAAACAATATCCTGGGTACCCATAATGCTGGCAAGATGCTTAGCAAGCTTATTAACTTTCTCTTGTTTGGCGCTTAAATCCTCCAGCACTTGCTGTTGCACCAGAAAGTATGCATCTAAATTTTACAGGGACTTCCTCAGTCCTTCGGCTTCTTATCGCATAACATCTGATCGATGTCTTTCAACTTGAAGTTGAGACTCAAGAAGCCGAACTGATTCAGGCAACGAGTTCGAAGAGCTGGTGCCTGCAATAGTTGCCAATAACTCGAACACTACATCAAGACAGGACTTTGGGGTTGTCTCAGTGTCTTCAATATAGTTTTTATCAGCTTTCTTGGAGACCAACAGGGATGTCTCACTATCTTGAACCTTATCTACATTACTTCCTTTACCATTGCATAACGAGGTACTCTTCTCCAATATTTTATCCGCGTTCTAAAAGTGAAACAAACAAACACATCACAGGTTTACAATGTAGTATATGAAACTCATTTTGGTAAACTATTTCAGTAGTAAGGTGGACAGGATAACAACATGAAACAAAAATATATCTATGTAGTATGGTCACTGTATGGTCTACATCATTCTAGTTTATGTTGCCAAATCAAGATAGATACAGTTCGAATCATATCTATTTAAGACAAAGCAGCATAGACAGAATATAAGTGTGGGAAACTACACAACAATAACAACACTTGTAATGTTCATGGCATGAGAATATAACTGTTTATTCAATTGAAACTGAAATCAACATAGAGCAAGTTACAACAGCAAACACGTTAAAGAAACAGGTTTAAAACATACCTGTTGCGTCATTGGAGTTTCAATTGCATCCTTCAAATTTGAAATTAGTTGCTATGAGTAAATACAATGATGCAAGAGAAAAGTAGTATGAACCATAGCTATGGAACCTGACCTGAGAACAATTCTTCTTCTACTTTAAGCGTTGACTTGGGGTTCGGAGTGGTTGTCCTCGTGCTTTGGGCACTGCAGTTGCCTTACTAACTACTCGTGTTTGGGTGCTCTGTGGTGGAGACGATGCTGTGTCAACGGGAACTGCGTTACTATCTGCTGGGGTTGGGGTTAGAAGGGTTGTAGCTGGTTCTCTGTCCAACTTAGTAGGGGTACAATCTGTGTGAGTCTGGGTTATGTGTGGTGGGGCTGGTTCTTGGGCAAGTACAACTTGTTGGAAATATGCCCTACAGGCAATAATAAAATGGTTATTATTATATTTCCTTGTTCATGATAATTGTCTATTGTTCATGCAATAATTGTATTAACTGGAAACCGTAATACATGTGTGAATACATAGACCATAACATGTCCCTAGTGAGCCTCTAGTTGACTGGCTCGCTGATGAATAGATGGTTATGGTTTCCTGACCATGGACATTAGATGTCATTGATAACGGGATCACATCATTAGGAGAATGATGTGATGGACAGGACCCAATCCTAAGCACAACACAAGATCGTGTAGTTCGTTTGCTAAAAGCTATTCTAATGTCAAGTATCATTTCCATAGGCCATGAAATTGTGCAACTCCCGGATACCATAGGAATGCTTTGGGTGTACCAAATGTCACAACGTAACTGGGTGGCTATAAAGGTACACTACAGGTATCTCTAAAAGTGTCTGTTGGGTTGGCACGAATCGAGACTGGGATTTGTCACTCCGTATGACAGAGAGGTATCCCTGGGCCCACTCGGTAATGCATCATCATAATGAGCTCAATGTGACTAACGAGTTAGTCACGGGATCATGCATTATAGAACGAGTAAAGAGACTTGCCGGTAACGAGATTGAACGAGGTATTGGGATACCGACGATCGAATCTCGGGCAAGTAACATACCAATTGACAAAGGGAATTGTATACATGATTGATTGAATCCCCGACATCGTGGTTCATCCGATGAGATTATCGTGGAACATGTGGGAACCAACATAGGTATCCAAATCCCGCTGTTGATTATTGGCCGGAGAGATGTCTCGGTCATGTCTGCATGATTCCCGAACCCGTAGGGTCTATATACTTAAGGTTCAGTGACACTAGAGTTGTTATGGGAATTAGTATGCAGTTACCGTATGTTGTTCGGAGTCCTGAATAAGATCCCGGACGACACAAGGAGTTTCGGAATGGTCCAAAGATAAAGATTTATATATGGAAGTCCTTATTCGGTTGCTGGATATGTTCGGGGGTTTATCGGTATTGTACTGTGACCACCGAAAGGGTTTCGGGGGTCCACCGGGAGGGTCCACCTGCCCCTAAGGGCCCTATGGGCTGAATATGGAGCAAAACCAGAACCTAGGTTGGCTGGGCGCCAACCCCCCTAGGGCCAATGCGCCTAGGGTTGGGGGAACCCTAAAGGGGGCACCCCCTTGCCTTGGGGGGCAAGCCTTCCCCACTTGGCCGCCGCCCCCCTCTAGATTCATATAGAGGGGGCCGGCTGAGGGAGTCCTTGATTAAGGGGTCCTTGGACAGCCAGACTATATACTTTGGCCGGGCTGTTAGACTATGAAGATACAAGATTGAAGACTTCGTACCGTGTCCGGATGGGACTCTCCTTGGCGTGGAAGGCAAGCTTGGCAATTCGGATATGTAGATTTCCTTCTTTGTAACTGACTCTGTGTAACCCTAGCCCCCTCCGGTGTCTATATAAACCGAGGGTTTAGTCTGTAGGACAACAATAATCATAATCATAGGCTAGCTTCTAGGGTTTAGCCTCTACGATCTCATGGTAGATCAACTATTGTAATACTCATATCATCAAGATCAATCAAGCAGGAAGTAGGGTATTACCTCCATCGAGAGGGCCTGAACCTGGGTAAAACATCATGTCCCCTGCCTCCTGTTACCATTAGCCTTAGACGCACAGTTTAGGACCCCCTACCCGAGATCCGCCGGTTTTGACACCAACATTGGTGCTTTCATTGAGAGTTCCACTGTGTCGTCGCGGTAAGGCTTGATGGCTCCTTCAATCATCTTCAATGACGCGGTCCAGGGAGAGGTTTTCCTTCCCGGACAGATCTTCGTATTCGGCGGCTTCGTACTGCGGGCCAACTCGCTTGGCCATCTGGAGAAGATCGATAGCTATGCCCCTGGCCATCAGGTCAGGTTTGGAAGCTTGAACTACACTACCGACATCCACGGAGACTTGATCTTCAACGGATTCGAGCCCATGTCAGGTACGCCGAATAGTCATGACGAGCATGACTTAGATCTGCCATCAGACAGTGTTTGGGAGATCGCACCTGCGGCGACACCGGGAATCAAACCGGAGCAGATCGCGCCTTCCGAGGACGGGTGGATGGACCCCGCCATGGAGGCCGCACACTCATCTGCACTGGAGCCGAACACTGATCCCACCCCCTGTGAGGGTGGTGTCGTCGGACCCTGGGACTCGTCTCCGGCTACAGGATCCGAACCGCGTACATCCGTGCCTATCGAATGTGATTGGGCACCGGTCATGGAGTTCACCTCCACGGACATTTTTCAGCACTCGCCTTTGGGTGATGCGCTAAATTCACTAAAGTTTCTCTCCTTGTCAGGAGATTCCTGGCCGAACTATGTTCGGCTCGAGTGGGAAACGGATGACGAAGAAATTCGTTCCCCACCCACCACCCACTTAATAGCCACTATCGATGACTTAACCGACATGCTAGACTTCGACTCCGAAGACATTGACGGCATGGACGACGATGCAGGAGAAGAACAGGAACCACCGCCTATAGGGCGCTGGACATCCACCTCATCATATGATATATATATACGGTGGACACTGCCAAAGAAAGCAATGGTGATGATGCAACGGAAGATAACCCCTTGGAGAAGCAATCTAGGCACCAGTGTCATAGGTGCCGCTCCAAGCCCCGCCATAGCAAAATAGTGATACTGGCACAAGAGATAACAATTCGGATGGTGCCGGAGACGAAAACAATCCTGCCCATCCAGGCTTCGAGCAGGCCGAGCAAGAGGATGGGCAAGCTAGCCCTAAAGAACAGGCAACAGATGGAGAATTAGAGGATGATAACTACACGCCTCTCTCCGAAGATGAAGTGAGCCTTGGCGATGAAGAATTCATCGTGCCTGAGGATCCCGTCGAGCAGGAGCGCTTCAAGCGCCGGCTTATAGCCACTGCAAAAAGCCTGAAGAAAAAGCAGCAACAACTTCAAGCCGATCAAGATCTGCTAACTGATAGATGGACCAATGTCCTGGCTGCCGAGGAATACGGACTCGAGCGCCCTACCAAAAGTTAACCAAAGCACAGGTTGCTACCTCAACTTGAGGAGGAGCGCTAAAGCCCACACTACCAGCGCATGATGCGGCTGACCGGCCACCCCGTGGATGGGACAAGGCGGCGTACTAGCCCGAAGTCCAGACCGCACCCCGTCGCCAATCAAACAATAATACTAAGGCCCGGGGCTACACGAAGGACCTGCGAGACGTATTGGAAAACAAAGCAGGGCAATCAAGATCGATCTACATATCAAAGGGGCGCGCCACATCACGTGACGATGACCGTCACGCCGGATACAATATACGAAAGTCCGGCCGGGCCGAATACAACAGACCAGAGTCATTTGAACTACGTCGGGATGTAGCCCGACATAGAGGCGCCACACACCCCCTATGCTTCACTGATGAAGTAATGGATCATGAATTCCTAGAAGGGTTTAAACCCGTGAACATCGAATCATATGCACAACAGACCCCACGGTATGGATCGAAGATTTCCTCCTATACATTCACATGGCCCGCGGTAGTGACTTACATGCCATAAAGTACCTACCACTTAAGCTCAAAGGACCAGCTCGGCATTGGCTGAATAGCCTGCCAGCAAGCTCCATTGGCAGTTGGGAGGACCTGGAAGACGCATTCCTTGATAACTTGCAGGGCACTTACGTGCGACCATCGGATGTGGATGACTTAAGTCACATAACCCAACAACCCGGAGAGTCAGCCAGGAAATTCTGGACTCGGTTCCTAACTAAAAAGAACCAAATTGTTGACTGTCCGGATGCCGAAGCCTTAGCAGCCTTCAAGCATAACATCCATGACGAATGGCTCGCCCGACACCTCGGCCAAGAGAAGCCAAAATCCATGGCAGCCCTCACGACACTCATGACCCACTTTTACGCGGGCAAGGACAGCTAGCTAGCTCGTAGCAACATCACACCAAAAAAACTCTAGCAATTCAGAAGCCAGAGATAGCAACGACAAGCCACGACGCAATACACATAAGCATCGCAACCATGGCGACAACACCGAAGACATGTCAGTCAATGCTGGATTCAGAGGCTCTAAATCCGGACAGCGGAAGAAGCCATTCAAAAGAAACAATCCGGGCTCGTCCAGTCTGGACCACATACTCGATCGCTCATGCCAAATTCACGGCACCCCCGATAAACCAGCCAACCACACCAACAGAGAATGATGGGTGTTTAAACAGGCTGGCAAGTTGAATGCCGAAAACAAGGAAAAGGGGCTGCATAGCGATGACGACGAGGAACCCCGGCCGCTGAACACAGGAGGACAGAAGAAATTCCCTTCCCAGGTGAAAACGGTGAATATGATATATGCAACCCACATTCCCAAGTGGGAACGAAAGCGTGCACTAAAGGACGTCTATACGATGGAGCCAGTCGCCCCAAAGTTCAACCCATGGTCCTCTTGTCCGATCACTTTTGATCGCAGGGACCATCCTACCAGTATCCGTCATGGCAGTTCGCCCGCATTGGTCCTTGACCCCATCATCCATAGATTCCATCTCACACGAGTCCTAATGGACGGTGGCAATAGCCTAAACCTGCTCTATCAGGATACAATGCGCAAAATGGGTATCAACCCCTCAGGAATCAAGCCCACAAAAACCACCTTCAAGGGTGTCATACCAGGTGTGGAGGCCTGTTGCACGGGCTCAATCACACTGGAAGTGGTCTTTGGATCTCTGGACAATTTCCGAAGTGAGGAGTTAATCTTCGATATCATCCCGTTCCGTAGTGGTTATCATGCACTACTAGGACGAACCGCATTTGCTCGATTCAATGTGGTACCACACTATGCATACCTCAAGCTCAAGATGTCAGGACCTCGTGGGGTTATAAAAGTCAATGGAAACACAAAATGTTCGCTCCGGATGGAGGAGCACACTGCGGCCCTCACAGTAGAAGTACAAAGCAGCCTCCTTAGGCAGACCGCCAATCCGGTGATAAAGCCCTCGGACACCATCAAGCGAGTCTGAAATACCCTGCAACAGGATCGTCAGGATCGCCCGGCGCGTCCAGAGCTCGACTAGCAATCCGGCCTCTGCCCTAGTCCCAACCAAGCGGCAAAATTTGTGCCGCGCGTACATAATTATGCACTCAAAATACCATGGGCATGGGTGGAGGCACGACTACGACACGGTCCACAATGTGGCTCAACCGCCCCAGGACCCGTATTCATTCATCACTTTCTCCTTTCAGGACCCTACTCTCTGGAAGCCCTTTTAGGTAGCCGGATCATCGGACTCATCACAGGAAGGAAAGTCCAAGGAGGCAAGAAGCTTTGACCTATAAAGGAATACTTAGGTGGTCTCTGATAATGATCATTATACCTGTTTTACATACCCACGTGCAGCTTACCCTTGGCTAGGACATGTCCAATAGTCCTATTTTGCTTATCACACTACTTGTATACACACGCTTTGATGTATTATTTAAATAACAATGGGAAAATATACAACGTCAGCTTATTATTACACTTTCTTTATGTTTTTCCTTGGCGGCTTATTTACCACACACCGCACCCGTACACTTTGGTATGTTTAGTTCGCTAGGGGCTTCAGTGTACCCCATAACACGGCAAGAAAAGTCCGAACACTTTTGATAGTGCGGCACCCCAAACTTATAACACTATATGCATCAGCTCCGAATCATGTCTTGGGTCAATAGTTGGGTTTGCCCGGCTCCCGTGTTTTGGTACCTTACGTTCCGCTATATCGGCTAAGGTAGCATAGGGAGAACTACTGCAATTGTGTCCCGGTTCTTCCGGACGAGCACCTCAGTAGAGAAAGCCGAAAACTGGCTGTCATGATGAGGCGAGAGCTGGTCGCTGTTCGAGAGGTCCCAAATCCTTAAAGATTTTTTCTGCTTCAAGCGAGGAATCGGCCTCGTCCGATTTAGGCGTGTATAGCGCCCCAGGTTCGGCCTTCCGAATACTAGGGGCTTCGCCAAAATTTAAAATTGTAGACTTCTATGGTTAAGTGAGAGTGATAAAGCTTATAGTCCGATTGCCTTGTTTGTTGCGTTAAACACCTCCTTAAAAGGACAATTTTTTTTGGATAAAGAGTGTTTATATTTATCTCGAACACCCCAGTACTTGTTACATGGGGGTAGAAGCCGACGACTGGCCAACTCTCAAGATTTTATAAATGGCCGCACAAAAGGTAATATTTTAAATTAAAGCGCCATAGAGCGCACATGAACTCGTTTTCATAGTACAAGATGATATGAGTACATCCATTCAAAAATTACATCCTTAGCACATTCATCCGCCACAAGGCGGGCACCCTTAATGACATTGTCATAGTACTGTTCGTGGTGGCGATGCTCCTTGCCCTTTGGTGGCCCCTCCGTCACCAGCTTCTCGGCGTCCATCTTCCCCCAGTGCACTTTCGCACGGGCAAAGGCCCTGCGTGCACCTTCAATGCAGACGGACCGCTTAATGACTTCTAGCCGCGGACAGGCATCCACCATCCGCTTTACAAGGCCGAAGTAGCTGTCGGGCAGGGGCTCGCCAGGCCACAACCGGACTACGAAGTCCTTCATGGCCAGTTCGGCCGCCTTGTGTAGTTCGACCAGTTGCTTCAGCTGGTCGCTCAAGGGCACCAGATGTTCGGCCCCAATATACTGGGACCAGAACAGCTTCTCCGTCAAGCTCCCTTCCTCAGCATGGTAGAACTCCGCGGCATCCGATATGTTGACGGCAAACCTGCGAACGCTCCTGGAGAGCTCCAAATTCGGGTAAGTAGAAGGAAATTCTCCTTCACATGATTGCTTTGCATAACGAAAGCCTTACCCGCTGCTATCTTCTTGGCCGCCTCAACCTCCTGGAGGGCCTTCTGGGCTTCGACCTTGGCGTCTTCGTGCTCTGACGGGCCTTCACAAGCTCCAACTCTTTCGTCTTGGAGTCATGCTCTAAGGACTCAAATTGTTTGACGAAATCCTGAAGCTCTTGCCGGACCTCATCAACCCGAGCCTCTTGTTTTTCGCGCTTGGAGCGCTCCTTGGCCTCTTTGTCTTCGGCCTCGGACAATGCCTTCTTAAGGGACGCCACTTCGGTCGTGGCCCCTATCATATACATGATGCTTCGATTAGCGTCCACAATTTTTCCTAATATAACATTCAGACGGGGTATCACTTACCTTTGTTCTCCTCGAGTTTCCTCTTCACGAGGCCGGGCTCTTCTTCGGCCCGCCCCAGTTTTTGCTTCAGTCTGGAGACCTCCGCAGTAAGGGCGGTGGCGGCCAGCAGCGATGCCTACTTATTCACATAGACACAATATGATTAGACTCCCGGGGATAATATTTGATCCTCTGTTCGGCCTTTCTTTCCGAACACCAAACAACGCATCAGGGGCTACTATCTATATTGTGATACTTTCTCATAATTTAATTACTTACCTCAAAGCCTGTCAGGTGGCTGGCGCAGGCTTTGGTCAATCCGCTTTTGGCAGACTGAACCTTCGCAATCACCGTACTCATAAGAGTACGGTGTTCTTCATCAAGGGAAGTGCTCTGAAGCGCTTCCACCAGGTTATCCGACACCTCTGGATGGACAGAGGTCATCGGCACAGGTGGCTTGCCCCCCATAGCGAGGGGCTGCCTACCTGAACCCTGAATGACTGGAGGTTCCAGTGCAGTATCTGATTGGGGGCCAGACTTGCTGCGACCCCCGTCATCAGAATCCATGGGGGTCTTCCCCCCCATGTGTACGGCTTCTGGGATTTCGCCTTGGGGCATCTCCAGAACCGTCTCCCCCTATTCCGGTATCCTTTGAGACAACACCTCGGTGTCGTCTGCGGGCTGGGGGGTGGTGGCCGTCGGGAGTGAATAGCTATTCATCTCCGACTGGCTCAGAGAGCCATCCGAGGAGGATACATTCATATGGGCCTTGGACGGACTGCACAAACATATTCTAACATGATAAGAAGCCATAAAGCTAAGAATGCCAGAAGAATTATGGTATCCGAATACTTACGACTTTGCCATGGGCTTGTCCCTGGGTAGCCACTCCTCGTCGCCGTAGGCAGCTTTGGTGGAGTGGTCCGGAGGGAGGGTCCTTTCCTTCTTGGATACTTCGGCCTCCCCGGATGGGGCGACCTTCCTCTTCTTCTCCCCCTCGGTTTGGGGGGGGGAGGGATTTCCTCTTCCTCCTCCTTGTTTTCATTGGAAGAGTTTGTCTTGGTGTCTTTGGACGATGAGTACGATACAACCTTGCACCGGAGACCCTTCCTGGTCCCCATGGCCGTCTTCTTGGCCTTCTTCTCCAGCACCTCATAGGGCGCCGGAAACAACATCTACGTTAGGAGAGCAGTTGCTGGATCTTCAGGCAATGGAGCTGGACAGTCGATCCGCTCCACTGTCGCCACATAGTCCTGTTAATCAGTTTGGTGGCTTAGATTCCTCTCACGAACATACTGAGGAAAGGCACATCTCGTGAAATATAGAGAGCTTACCGGATTGGCAGGGCGTTTTGCACTGAGTCTGCAGTCCTGGGTGGTGGGAGGGGGTACTTCGGTGGCCTTGAACAACACCTTCCAGACATCCTTGTGCGTCGTGTCGAAGAGCTCTTGCAGTGTCTGGTGTTTGGCCGAATCGAAGTCCCACATGTTGAATGCCCGTCTTTGACACAGGAGGATCTGGCGGAAGAGCATGACCTGGACCACGTTGACAAGCTTGATCTTCTTGCTTATCATATTCTTGATGAATTTCTAGAGTCCGGTCAGCTCCGCAGGTGCACCCGAGCCTAAGCCCTTCTTCTTCTACGAGGTCAGCCACATGGGGATGCCAGATCGGAATTCGGGGGCCGCCAACCAGTTGGCGTCATGCGGCTCGGTGATATAGAACCGCCCCGATTGCCACCCCTTCACAGTCTCCACGTAGGAGCCTTCAAGCTAGGTGACGTTGCACATCTTGCCCACCATGGCGCCTCCGTACTCCGCTTGCTGGACGACCACTATCTTCGGCTTCACGTTGAAGATCTTCAGCCATAGGCCGAAGTGGGGCTTGATGCGGAGGAAAGCCTCGCACATGATGATAAACGCTGAGATGTTGAGGATGAAATTAGGGGCCAGATCATGAAAATCTAGCCCATAGTAAAACATGATCCCGCAGACAAATGGGTGGAGGGGGAATCCCAGTCCGCAGACGAAATGGGCGAGGAACACGACCCTCTCGTGGGGGTCCAGAGTCGGAACAATCTGCCCCGCGTCTGGGACCCGGTGTGCGATGTCCGCGACCAAGTATTCGGCCTCCCAGAGCTTTGTTATGTCCTCCTCCGTGACGGAGGAGGCCATCCACTTGCCTCCCGCTCCGGACATGTTTGGAATGGCTGTACGGAGAAGGTGAGAGCTGGGGCGCTAGAGCTCGAGCGTGCGAGAATGGATGAGCGAAGGAAGGAGAAGTTGTGGGTGAAAAAGGAGAATCCTTATCTCTTTATAAAGGTGGTAGAAACTGTGCGCCTCCCCACTTGCCCGTTAAAATCACTTATTCCCCAAGCGCCACGATTGATGGCGCAGTTGGGTTACCCACACCCGCATTGATGAGAATCCCGTGATAAGGGGACACGATCTCTGCTTCGACAAGACATGCCAAGGAAACCGCCTCGCAATATGTGTAGTGGCTGGTTGAGAAAAACGGTTCGAATAATAACCAGGCCATGGCGTGACGTCATGCTATGAAAAGTTGTCAACAGATTAGATTTGTGGAATATTGTGCTCTCTACGGTGGTATGTGGAATTTGTTTTGCAGAGCCGGACACGATTCTTGTGTTCGAAATCTTCTAAGCCACATTGCAATGCCGAAGACAATCTACGTGCCAGAATCGTCGTCATTGAAGCCTGGTTCAGGGGCTACTGAGGGAGTCCTGGATTAAGGGGTCTTCGGACAACTGGACTATATACTTTGGTCGGACTGTTAGACTATGAAGATACAAGATTGAAGACTTCGTCCCGTGTTCGGATGGGACTCTCCTTGGCATGGAAGGCAAGCTTGGCAATTCGGATATGTAGATTTCCTTCTCTGTAATCGACTCTGTGTAACCCTAGCCCCCTCCGGTGTCTATATAAACCGAAGGGTTTAGTCCGTAGGACAACAACAATCACAATCATAGGCTAGCTTCTAGGGTTTAGCCTCTACGATCTCGTGGTAGCTCAACTCTTGTAATACTCATATCATCAAGATCAATCAAGCAGGAAGTAGGGTATTACCTCCGTCAAGAGGGCCCTAACCTAGGTAAGCATCATGTCCGCTGCCTCCTGTTACCATTAGTCTTAGACGCACAGTTCGGGCCCCCCTACCCGAGATCTGCCGGTTTTGACACGGACATTGCCCCCCTCTCCCTGCCCCTATAAATAGAGGGGAGGTCGGAGGGCTGCCGCACCCTTCCCCTGGCGCAGCCGTCTCCCTCCCCAACACCTCCTCCTCCGAAGTAGTGCTTGGCGAAGCCCTGCAGGAGAACTCCAAACTCCACCACCATGCCGTCGTGCTGCCGGAGCTCTCCGTCAACTTCTCCTATCCCCTTGCTGGATCAAGAAGGAGGAGACGTCCCCGGGCTGTACGTGTGTTGAACGCGGAGGCGCCGTCCGTTCGGCGTTAGATCGGATCTTCCGCGATTTGAATCGCCGCGAGTACGACTCCCTCATCCGCGTTCTAGTAACGCTTCCGCTTAGCGATCTTGAAAGGTATGAAGATACACATCCTCTCTCTCTCTCTTGTTGCTAGAATCTCCTAGATTGATCTTGGTGTTCGTATGAAAATTTTGAATTATTGCTATGTTCCCCAACAGTGGCATCATGAGCTAGGTCTATGTGTAGATTCTATGCACGAGTGGAACACAAGTAGTTGTGGGCATTGGTTTGTTCAATTTGCTTATCGTTACTAGTCCTATTTTGTTTCGGCGGTATTGTGGGATGAAGCAGCTCGGACCGACCTTACCCATACGCTTACGTGAGACAGGTTCCACCGACTGACATGCACTTGTTGCATAAGGTGGCTAGCGGGCGCCAGTCTCTCCCACTTTAGTCGGATCGGATTCTATGAAAAGGGTCCTTATGAAGGGTAAATAGCAATTGGCATATCACCGTTGTGGCTTTTGCATAGATAAGAAACGTTCTTGCTAGAAACCCATAGCAGCCACGTAAAACATGCAACAACAATTAGAGGACGTCTAACTTGTTTCTGCAGGGTATGCTATGTGATGTGCAATGGCCAAAAGAATGTGATGAATGATATATGTGATGTATGAGATTGATCATGTTCTTGTAATAGGAATCACGACTTGCATGTCGTATGACAACCGGCAGGAGCCATAGGAGTTGTCTTAATTTATTGTATGACCTGCATGTCATTGAATAATGCCATGTAATTACTTTACTTTATTGCTAACCGTTAGCCATAGTAGTAGAAGTAATATTTGGCGAGACGACTTCATGAAGACACGATGATGGAGATCGTGGTGATGGAGATCATGGTGTCGTGCCGGTGACGAAGGTGATCATGCCGTGCCTCAAATATGGAGATCAAAGGCGCAAGATGATATTGGCCATATCATGTCACTTTATGATTTGCATGTGATGTTTGTCATGTTTACATCTTATTTTCTTAGAACGACGGTAGCATAAATAAGATGATCCCTCTCTAAAATTTCAAGAAAGTGTCCCCCCTAACTATGCACCGTTGCGAAAGTTCGTTGTTTGGAAGCACCACATGATGATCGGTTGTGATAGATTCTAACGTTCGCATACAATGGGTGTAAGCCAAATTTACACAAGGAAAACATTTAGGTTGACTTGACGAGCCTAGCATGTACAGACATGGCCTCGGAACACAAGAGACCGAAAGGTCGAACATGAGTCGTATAGCAGATACGATCAACATGAAGATGTTCACCGATGATGACTAGTCCGTCTCACATGATGATCGGACACGGCCTAGTTGACTTGGATCATGTAACACTTAGATGACTAGAGGGATGTTTATCTGAGTGGGAGTTCATTAAATAATTTGATTAGATGAACTTAATTACCATGAACATAGTCTAAAATATCTTTGCAATATGTCTTGTAGATCAAATGGCTCATGCTAATGTTGCCCTCAGCTTCAACGTGTTCCTAGAGAAAACCAAGCTGAAAGACGATGGTAGCAACTATATGGACTGGGTCCGGAACTTGAGGCTCATCCTCATAGCTGCCAAGAAAGCATATGTCCTAGAAGCACCGCTAGGTGAAGCACCCATTTTCCTAGGAACTCAAGACGTTATGAACGCCTGGCAGTCGCATAGTGATGATTACTCCATGTTTCAGTGCGGCATGCTTTACAACTTAGAACCGGGGCTCCAAAAGCGTTTTGAGCAGCACGAAGCATATGAGATGTTCCAAGAGTTGAAAATGGTTTTCCAAGCTCATGCTCGGCTCAAGAGATATGAAGTCTTCGACAAGTTCGACAGTTGTAAGATGGAGGAAAATAACTATGTCAGTAAGCATATACTCACTATGCCCGGGTTACACAACCGTTTGTCTCAGTTGGTAGTTAATCTCCCAGATGACTCGGTCATTGACAGGATCCTCCAATCGCTCCCACCTAGCTACAAGAGCTTTGTGATGAACTACAATATGCAGGGGATGGAGAAGTCCATTCCTGAGTTGTATTCAATGCTGAAATCAGCGGAGGTGGAAATCAAGAAGGAACATCAAGTGTCAATGGTGAATAAGACCACTAGTTTCAAGAAAGGCAAGGGTAAAAAGAACTTCAAGAAGGATGGCAAGGGAGTTTCCGTGACCAGTAAATCAGTTGCCGGGAAGAAGCCAAACAATGGACCCAAGCCCAAGACTCAGTGCTTTTATTGCAAGGGAAATGGTCACTAGAAGCGGAACTGCCCCAAGTACTTAGCGGACAAGAAGGCCGGCAAAACCAAAGGTATATGTGATATACATGTTATTGATGTGTACCTTACCAGTACTCATAGTAGCTCCTAGGTATTTGATACCGGTGCGGTTGCTCATATTTGTAACTCAAAACAGGAGCTGCGGAATAAGCGAAGACTGGCGAAGGATGAGGTGACGATGCGCGTCGGGAATGGTTCCAACGTCGACGTGATCGCCGTCGGCACGCTACCTCTACATTTACCTACAGGATTAGTTTTAAACCTCAATAACTTTTATTTAGTCCTAGCTTTGAGCATGAACATTGTATTTGGATCTCGTTTAATGCGAGATGGCTACTCATTTAAATCCGAGAATAATGGTTGTTCTATTTATATGAGAGATATGTTTTAGGGTCATGCCCCGCTGGTCAATGGTTTATTCTTATTAAATCTCGAACGTGGTGTTACACATATTCATAGTGTGAATACCAAAAGATGTAAGGTTAATAATGATAGTCCCACATAATTGTGGCACTGCCGCCTTGGTCACATTGGTGTGAAACGCATGAAGAAGCTCCATGCAGATGGGCTTTTGGAGTCTCTTGATTATGAATCATTTGGCACGTGCGAACCATGCCTCATGGGCAAGATGACCAAGACTCTGTTCTCCGGAACAATGGAGCTAGCAACCAACTTGTTGGAAATAATACATACTGATGTGTGCGGTCCAGTGAGCATTGAGGCTCGCGGTGGCTATCGTTATGTTCTCACCCTCACTGATGACCTAAGTAGATATGGGTATGTCTACTTAATGTAACACAAGTCTGAGACCATTGAAAAGTTCAAGGAATTTCAAAGTGAGGTGGAGAATCAATGTGACAGGAAAATAAAGTTCTTACGATCAGATCATGGAGGAGAATATTTAAGTCACGAGTTTGGTACACACTTAAGGAAATGTGGGATTCTTTCACAACTCACGCCGCCTGGAACACCTCAGCATAATGGTGTGTCCGAACGTCGTAATCGTACTCTATTGGATATGGTGCGGTGTATGATGTCTCTTACCGATTTACCGCTATCATTTTGGGGTTATGCTTTAGAGACAACCACATTCACTTTAAATCGGGCACCATCTAAATCCATTGAGATGACACCGTATGAATTATAGTTTGGGAAGAAACCTAAGCTATCGTTTCTAAAAGCATGGGGATGCAATGCTTATGTTAAGAAACTTCAACATGAAAAGCTCGAACCCAAGTCGGAAAAATGCGTCTTCATAGGATACCCTAAGGAAACCATTGGGTATACCTTCTACCTCAGATCCGAAGGCAAGATCTTTGTTGCCAAGAACGGATCCTTTCTGGAGAAAGAGTTTCTCTCGGATGAAGTAAGTGGGAGGAAAGTAGAACTTGATGAAGTACTGCCTCTTGAACCGGAAAGTAGCGCAACTCAGGAAAATGTTTCTATGGTGCCTACACCGACTAGAGAGGAAGTTAATGATGATGATCAAGGACCTTCGAATCAAGTTGCTACTGAACTTCGTAGGTCCACAAGGACACGTTCTACACCAGAATGGTATGGCAACCCTGTCCTAGAAATCATGTTGTTAGACAACGGTGAACCTTCGAACTATGAAGAAGCGATGGCGGGACCAGATTCCAACAAATTGCTTGAAGCCATGCAATCCGAGATAGGATCCATGTATGAAAACTGACGCGGATGGTAATGTGACAATCTATAAATCTCGGCTTGTCACTAAGTGTTATCAACAAGTTCAAGGGGTTGACTACGAGGAGACCTTCTCACCCATAGCGAAGTTGAAGTCCGTCCGAATCATGTTAGAAATTGCCGCATTCTTTGACTATGAAATATGGCAAATGGACGTCAAAACGGCATTCCTTAACGGTTTCCTCAAGGAAGAATTGTATATGATGCAGCCGGAAGGTTTTGTCGATCCTAAGAATGCTAACAAGGTATGCAAGCTCCAGCGCTCCATCTATGGGCTGGTGCAAGCATCTCGGAGTTGGAACATTCGCTTTGATGAAATGATCAAAGCGTTTGGGTTTATCCAGACTTATGGAGAAGCCTGTGTTTACAAGAAAGTGAGTGGGAGCTCTGCAGGATTTCTCATATTATATGTGGATGACATACTATTGATGGGAAATGATATAGAACTTTTGGAAAGCACAAAGGCCTACTTGAATAAGTGTTTTTCAATGAAGGGCCTTGGAGAAGCTGCTTACATATTAGGCATCAAGATCTATAGAGATAGATCGAGACGCCTCATCGGTCTTTCACAAAGCACATACCTTGATAAGATATTGAAGAAGTTCAATATGGATCAGTCCAAGAAGGGGTTCTTGCATGTTTTGCAAGGTGTGAAATTGAGCACGGCTCAATGCCTGACCTCGGCAAAAGATAGAGAAAAGATGAGTGTCATCCCCTATGCCTCAGCCATAGGGTCTATTATGTATGCCATGCTGTGTACCAGACCTGATGTAAACGTTTCTGTAAGTTTGGTAGGGAGGTACCAAAGTAATCCCGGCATGGAACACTGGACATCGGTCAAGAATATCCTGAAGTACCTAAAAAGGACTAAGGATATGTTTCTCGTTTATGGAGGTGACGAAGAGCTCGTCGTAAAGGGTTACGCCGATGCTAGCTTTGACACAGATCTAGATGACTCCAAGTCACAAACCGGATACGTGTATATTTTGAATGGTGGGGCAGTCAGCTGGTGCAGTTGCAAGCAAAGCGTCGTGACGGGATCTACATGTGAAGCAGAGTACATGGCAGCCTCGGAGGCAGCACATGAAGCAATCTGGATGAAGGAGTTCATTACCGATCTAGGAGTTATTCCCAATGCGTTGGGCCCGATGACTCTCTTCTGTGACAACACTGGAGCTATTGCCCTTGCCAAGGAGCCCATCTTTCACAAGAAGTCATATCAAGCGTCGCTTCAACTCCATTTGTGAAAACGTTCAAGATGGAGACATATATACTTGTAAAGTACATACGGATCTGAATGTTGCAGATCCGTTGACTAAACCTCTTCCAGGAGCAAAACATGATCAACACCAGAATTCTATGGGTGTTCAATTCATCACAATGTAACTAGATTATTGACTCTAGTGCAAGTGGGAGACTGTTGGAAATATGCCCTAGAGGCAATAATAAACTGGTTACTATTATATTTCCATGTTCATGATAATTGTCTATTATTCATGCTATAATTGTATTAACCGGAAACCGTAATACATGTGTTAATACATAGACCATAACATGTCCCTAGTGAGCCTCTAGTTGACTAGCTCGCTGATCAATAGATGGTTATGGTTTCCTGACCATGGACATTAAATGTCATTGATAATGGGATCACATCATCAGGGGAATGATGTGATGGACAGGACCCAATCCTAAGCATATCACAAGATCGTGTAGTTCATTTGCTAAAAGCTTCTTTAATGTCATGTATCATTTCCTTAGACCATGAGATTGTGCAACTCCCAGATACCGTAGGAATGCTTTGGGTGTACCAAACGTCATAACGTAACTGGGTGGCTATAAAGGTACACTACAGGTATCTCCGAAAGTGTCTGTTGGGTTGGCACGAATCGAGACTGGGATTTGTCACTCCATATGACAGAGAGGTATCTTTGGGCCCACTCGGTAATGCATCATCATAATGAGCTCAACTTGACTAAGGAGTTAGTCACGGGATCATGCATTACAGATCGAGTAAAGAGACTTGTCGGTAACGATATTGAACGAGGTATGGGGATACCAACGATCGAATCTCGGGCAAGTAACATACTGATTGACAAAGGGAACTGTATACGGGATTGATTGAATCCCCGACATCGTGGTTCATCCGATGAGATCATCGTGGAACATGTGGGAACCAACATGGGTATCCAGATCCCGCTGTTGGTTATTGGCCGGAGAGATGTCTCGGTCATGTCTGCATGGTTCCCGAACGCGTAGGGTCTACACACTTAAGGTTCGGTGATGCTAGAGTTGTTATGGGAATTAGTATGCAGTTACCGAATGTTGTTCAGAGTCTCGGATGAGATCCCGGACATCATGAGGAGTTCTGGAATGGTCTGGACATAAAGATTTATATATGGGAAGTCCTTATTCGGTCGTTGGAAATGTTCGGGGGTTTATCGGTATTGTACTAGGACCACCAAAAGGGTTCCGGGGGTCCACTGGGAGGGTCCACCTGCCACTGAGGGCCCTATGGGCTGAATATGAAGGGGAACTAGCCCCTAGGTGGGCTCGTCGCCAACCCCCCTAGGTCCCATGCGCCTAGGGTTGCGGGGAACCCTAAAGGGGGTGCCCCCTTGCCTTAGGGGGCAAGCCTTCCCCCCTTGGCCGCCGCCCCCCCTCTAGATCCATCTTGAGGGGGCCGGCCCCCTCTCCCTGCCCCTATAAATAGAGGGGATGTGGGAGGGCAGCCGCACCCTTCCCCTGGCGCAGCCCTCTCCCTCCCCAACACCTCCTCCTTCGAAGTAGTGCTTGGCGATTGGCGAAGCCCTGCCGGAGAACTGCAAGCTCCACCACCACGCCGTCGCGCTGCCGGAGCTCTCCCTCAACTTCTCCTCTCCCCTTGGTGGATCAAGAAGGAGGAGACGTCCCTGGGCTGTACGTGTGTTGAACGCGGAGGCGCCATCCATTCGGCATTAGATCGGATCTTCCGCGATTTGAATCGCCGTGAGTATGACTCCCTCATCCATGGTCTAGTAACGCTTCCGCTTAGCGATCTTCAAAGATATGAAGCTGCACATCATCTCTCTCTCTCTTGTTTCTAGAATCTCCTAGATTGATCTTGGTGTTCATAGGAAAATTTTGAATTATTGCTATGTTCCCCAACACAACTGTGGTTCTATCTGCATCGACAGGTAGCACGATCTTTTCTCAAGACCATGTTTTTACTCCCATAGATACTACCATCACCCCCTCTAATTGAAATGGCTGATAAACAAGAAAAGTAATTGAATGTACAAACATTGTAAGATAGACAGGTGCAATGGATAGTAGGGAAGAAAACAAGGCATGAAATAATTCACATTTATGTTGTCTAACCCAACAGAATAGCAGGACATAATTTCACATATATGATGTCTAATTAAACAGGATAGCATGACACAATTTGACATGTATGATGGATAACTAAACAGGATAGAATAACATACTTGAAAATATGATGACTATGTAAACATGATGACATGATATAACTATACGATTTGTCTATTAAAGTGGTTGGCATGCCATAAATCACAAACATGCCGTTGATGGAAACATGATGGCATGATATAATTCACGGATAGAATGACATAATTTAAAATATGATGACTATGTAAACAGGATGAGATGATATAACTATATTATGTCTTTAGAAAATGGGTTGGCATGCCATAATTCAGATACATGTTGTCTATGTAAACATCATGGCATGATAATTCAAATATATGATTGGTATACTAAGGAAGTGAGCAGAGGGCAATCACATATATGATGTGTCAACTAAGGAGCCGGCATTCAATATTGTGTATATGATGTAAAAACTAAGCATTGCAATACAACATATGCAGGATATGAGTAATATAACCCTGCCAAGTTTGAGCATACACCTCAGGGGGATAATAGGACTGGTCATCTACCTCTGAATCCTCCTCTGCAAACCTATATGTAACCAGCAAGATATCTGCTTCAGCAGGTAGCATTGTCTGCTCTGAAGACCTTGTTTTCACTCCAGATTTCTCCATCACCAATTCAAATGGCTGATGCACAGGAAGAGCAGTTGAATATACAAACATTGTCGACAAAAGCAGTGAGAAATACAAAAAAAGAATGGCATGATATAATTCACATATATGACGCTTGGCTAAACAGCATGGCATTGCATAATTCATATATATAATGCCTTGCAACAAGATAACATTGCATAATTCACATATATAATGTCTTGCAACAAGATGGCATTGCATAATTCACATATATGGTAATTAGACACTAAACAGGTAGCACTCACACAAAGCATGTCTAAACTAAGCAAATGGCATAGCAATGCAAGATACCATACACACGATATGAGCAACATAACCCTGCCAAGTTAGAGCATGCACCTCGGGGGGGGGGGGGGATAGGACTGGTCATCTGTCTCTGAATCCTCCTCTGAGGAGCTATCTGTAACCAGCAAGACATGCGCTTTGTTAGATAGCATTGTCTGCTCCGAAGACCTTGTTTCCACTCCAGATTTTTCCATGACCGTGTAGAATGACTGATGCACAGGAAGAGTAATTGAATGTACTAAAATTGTTGACAAATTTAACACGTAATAAAAAATGATGGCATTATATAATTCACATATAATATGACTGGCGAACCAGGGTGGCATTGCAAAATTCACATATATGATGCCTGGCTAAACAAGATGGCATTTCATGATTCACATATACGATAAAGAAACTAAACAGATGACATTGACACAAAGCATGTCTAAACTAAGCAGATGACATCTTTGATGTATACAGTAAGCAATGCAAGGCACCATATGCATGATATTACCAACATCAGCATGCCAAGTTAGAGCGAAGACCTCATGGGGTAAATGGGAGTGGTCTTATCCTTCTGAATCCCCCTCAGAACAGTTATCTTCCTCTTGATTACAATCCGAAATGGGTGGATGGGGGCTGCCTCTGCGCCCACCATGGAGCGACATCTGCATGAAATTTTATTGCCACACAAGGCTCGTCTCTTTTGCTCTACATGATCAGTTCCATTGTGTACAATAACTGGCATGCATAGGAATAAAACATAGTGAGATTATGTAAGGAGTGCATGAACAAATCCAGAGTGATGGTAGCAAACTGTGGATAGACCCAAAACCAATGATAGCAGGTGGATAATAGCTTTAGTTAAAAAATACAGATAATGGCTCCTTTAATGTTTGTTTGCACCCAACATGAAACTCATAGTAGACACCCGAGATTAACCAGATAGTAGACAGATAGTACTGATTGCTGCCCCAATATGTACCCCACAACCATTTAAAAACTCAAGTTTCAGCATTAGTTTGGACCTAACTCGGAGTCTAATAGGTGAACACGATGATAATGTAGCATGTCATCATACTAAGTGATGCATAACGTAAGCAGACACGGAACAGTGCGACCTCTCTTGCGGACCCGTGTAGTCCTCAAGGTCATCTGCTCAGTTGATGATGGTAATGCAGTTGTCGTGGCTGCCGACGGCAGGGAAGAAGATCTGAGGCAGCGAAAGGCAGTCTGGAGAGTGGATCCCTGCTGTGGTGAACCCTTCCGTCATTGGAGCAGTTGAGCTGGGGTTGAACACAACACCGTAGGAGCAGGACAAACCAAACAATGTTTTCTTTGACACATATCTGTAACAGAAGTAATTGTGTAAGGGCTTGTTTGAATTTGAGGATTCTAACAATGCAGGGATAGGAAATAGACAGGAATAGGATAGGAATGCATGTGCAAAACAGAGATTTTAAAAACACATGATTTCTGCCAATCTGGGTGTTTGATTTACAAGAATTGGAAGATCACAGGATGTAAAGAAGCATGGTGAGATTAAGTCAAACCACAAGAAAATATATGGTTATAATGCTATTATGCTACTATCTCTTAGTCTTGTGCTTCACGAATAGGAATATGAAAAGGAGGACAAGTGGAAATTAGAATTCCTATGGTTTTGCTTTCAAGGAGACAATAAAGGAACAAATCCTACAGTTTTCCTTTGCTCCATTCCTTTGCACCAAATTCATGAAACTAGTACCATAGGAAACTTTCCAATTCCTATGTTTTTCATTCACTTTTCCTTTCAAGCACTGGCAATTCTAGTAGGCAGGCTTGAGCAAGGAAAAGCCTACACTAAAACATGTTTTTGTGCTACTTCTATCACTTTGGACCCAGGCCACTGCCCTACTAGCTCAACCCCCAGGCCCATCGACAAATGCACAACTGAAACGCGCAGAGATAAATAATGATGGCATTCAAGAGAGTCCATCACGGATAGCTAAGTTGCCTGGAACCTCACTGCTTGTCATATAGTAGGATAAAATAATCGTATTTCACATTACTACGTGTGCTCAGTGGATAATATATATATAACATGTAAAGTAAAAAAAGAGATGCAACAAGTGTACAACCTCTTTGGCGAAGCCATGTTGATCTTAGCGTGACTCGGTTGGCCGGTGAGGATGCTCCGGCTGACTTGGCTGTCGAAGGAGGGGAAGAAGATCTTAGGCGTCTAGAGATGGAGCCCGAGGTACTGCTTCGCTGTGATGGAGGGTTTCGTTGTTGGAGCAGCTCCGGTGAGTTGTACGACGCCGAGGCTGAAGCAGGAGAAGAGAGACAACATTAATCTGAGTGGAATTCTAAGAGCATCTCCAATAGATGACATAAAATACATAACCACAAAGTGCTAGATGTAAAATACATCAGCCGCTCATCTCTGAACTTAACTGTAACTGTTGAAACTGAACTTAACTGCCGAAACTGAATTTTGCTGTCGAAACTAAATTTTACTATCGAAACTGAACACACTAGAGGTGAGGCTACACATTAGTCGACTGACTTTTTCATCTCTGGTCAGTCGATTTTGCAGCCGTTGGATACGAAATCAAGGGCCTGTAGTTCATCTTCAACCTCCACCCCTTGAGCCGCCAGCCACCACCGGCCAAATAGCCTCCCCCCGCCGCCCGCGGCTGGCGGTGCGCCACCCCGCCCGCCTCGAAAACACTCCCCACCACCGGTCTGCCGCCGCCTCGGCCAACCCTCTAGGCCCCCCATGCCGAGCTTTTTCTCCGGCGATCCCCATGCCACCGCCCCCACCCTGAACCCTAAGATATATAGTGGGGTACCTCTCTGGTGAGCCCCCTCCCTGCCGCGGCTGGTTCTTCCTTAACTCCGGTGAGCCCCCCCCCCCCGTGAAAATCGACTAACCCAAAAGTTGATTCAGTCAACTGAACTATAGCTAAATCGGAGCAGCATCGCAAGCAAGAGCAAGAGCGAGAGCAGCAGCAAGAGCAATAGAAAGAGCAGACCAGGCAGGGGACCGAGAGGAAGAGCAGAGCAGCAGCGCAAGAAAGAGATAAAGCAGCAGCAGCTCCTACTAATGTAGACGTCGCAAACGAGGGAGCGATGCTATGGAGGAAGTGGCCGATGATGCCTCCGTGGATGGAGCTGCGTCGTGTTGGATCGGGACCGAGCGCCGGCAGCACCATGAGATCGAATCAAGAAGAAAATGCAGCGATTGGTGGCGCCGATTAGACCGCATCTTCATCCGAGGAAACGGTGATGTAGGTGAAGATGGCGGTGTGGGAATGGAGGTGGCGTGAAAAGACGAGGGGAACATCGGGGCAGCTCCTTGGAGGTGGAGGACGGGGTGGCTGAACCGGCGGGACGACGAGATCGATGATGGATCCTCATCCGATATGATGGATGAGGGACGTTGAGGTGTTGCTTTGGATGACGTCATCGGGGAAGAGGCTCCAACTGGGTGGCAGACGGAGGAAGGTGTGGGGCTTCACGGGTTTTCGCGGCCTCGGTGTACGAATGGGTGGGCGGATGGGATGGGAGTGGGGAACCATGGCTTAGCGACGCGCTTGTCCGAAATGTAGGGTAAGTTACGAAAGTACCCCCACCAATTTGAGGAGGTTCTTTCGGTTCAGGGGTACCACGGGCATTTCGTGTGTTTGGATTTCACAGGAGGTGGGAGTTTTCTCATGCGTTGTAATTTTGGAATAGCAAGGCGCGGGTTGAGATGGAGGGAGTTGTCGGAGCACAACGAGAAAAAGATATATCTTAAATATTTCGGGGTAACAAGGCACGAGTTGAAGAGGCGGGAGTTTCACAGCACGATAGACAGAGACGCTAGCTTGAAATTTCGGCATAACAAGGCACGTCTTGAAATTTCGGGAGAACAAGCTTAACATGTACCAAAAAAAAGATAATTCGCACCTCAACATTCACAACACACACACAAACACCATTTAGACTAGTAAGGTACACGTCCATTGCACACATGAGATTTGGCAACCAAATTATGAATAAATACCACATTATAGCATGTAAGCTTTGAGTCATAATGCATGATGTAGATGTTCATTTAATTCTTATAGTTCATTTCATTCAAAATCATCTAGTTTTTATAAGAAAGCTAATCTATTTTAAGATTCATGGAGTTGTGCGTTGTAAGACATAAAGTAAAAACAAATAATGGCAAATCATGTAGAAAAACATTTGGGCAATTCTGATACAGAAGATTCTAGAACAAAGAAGAAGTGCTTGTGTTTTGAGGTTTGTGCATTTTGCTTAAGTTCAACCATGGAGTCTTCTAGATTGTACATGTGGCAAAATCTAGTGGAATCTAGATGATATCCAACGGCCAGTAGTGCTCAAATTTGCCATCTCTGCACCATCGGATTCGCCTCATCAAATGACCATCTTTCAAAGTTAAAGTTAGCCGCACACAATATAAAAAATATAAAATATACTATATATAGGGGTATAGATATAGATATGTGATGGGAAAGCCACCCATCATCTCCAATTAGAATAGTGTGTCCATGCACGGATGCAATGTGGCCAAACAATGTCTGCCATCGGTATCTCAAATTCAAATCAGTCTGACCTTGTTCAATGTGTATACATTACAACATGCTCGTTTCCAAACCACACCGCCCAGATCTCCGTTATATTCAGGCATGCATGGGTTTGAAACATCATGATCTCTTATTCAAATATTTGAATTCAACTTTACATTGATTATGACCTCACCTAGTCTTTTACACCCACATAGTCATTTTCTCTTTATAATTGTACCACTAACTTTCTCTCGTGCCTGCATGCACACACACTACCAGTCGGCATTATCCATCGCACACATGCAATCTTTTTCTTCAGGCCGGCCTCCCATGAAGGCACACACACACATCGCCCTCTCCATCATATCGGGCATTCTTTATCTCTCACGCGTGCATGTGCAACAATGGATGTTCCTCACAAACCGATCAATCTATATATCTAGTGAGGTCTCACCCTCTTTCCCACGTCCACATCGATCAATCTATACCACTCTATATAGGATTACGGGGTTGTTTGGTTAGAGACTAAGTTTGCCAAAGCTTGCCACGTCTAAGGTTAGGCAAATCTGACCAACTTAGGTGTGTGTTTGGTTCAAGCCACATATTAGGAAAGCCACACTATGGTCGCACATCACATACACACAACAAGTGTGGCAAGATTCCCTTAGGCTTGCCAACTTGTGGCTCTCATTTTGAAGAACTAACCTTAGGCAAGTTTGGCAACATTGTAAGGCAAAGTGTGGCACTCTGAGGCCTAGAACCAAACAACACCTAGATATATAGCTAATACACCCACATTAATTATATATCCAACGTCCCCCTCTCATCATCCATGCCTTCCGCATCATCTCTCAGACGCGCGCACAATGGCGAAGACAGGGGGCAGCAAGGGCCCTGCCCCCCTAACATCACTATATATCGAGGCTAATATGAATGTGATCATTAGACAATTGCTGGTAAAAATTGTTTAAGTTCATGAATTGGCCCTCCTCGTAATGGATTAGCAATGCTTGGCCCCCTAGCTCATTTATTTTTCATGGCTCCGCCACTGGGCGCAACAAGGCATGTTCTTGCTCCCCTCTCTCTAAATATCGACCTCGCACTTGTTCACTCTTTCATAGTCTCCCTCTACTCGGCCCCTCGCACCATCTTCTATCCCCCCACCAGATTTTGCCACATGTACAATCTAGCAGACTCCATGGTTGAACTTAAGCATAATGCACAAACCTCAAAACAACAGTGGTTCTCCTTTGTTCTAGAATCTTTCGTATCATAACTGCCCAAACTTTTTTTCTAGTTGAATTGCCATTATTTGTTTTTAGTTTATGCTTTACAACGCACAATTCCATGAATCATAAAATAGATTAAGGGCCCTTTTGATTCAAAGGATTCTCAAAAGAATTTTGGAGGATTCTAATCCTTAGGAATTTTTCCTATCTTGGTTGTTTGATTCGTAGGATTGTAAACCATAGGAATTTTTCCATATGATTCGTTTGCACTAGATTTCATAGGAAACATCCTATCCACTCAAACCTCTTTGAAAGAATTTTGCGTTTTTTCTATGCACAATCAAACACTCGTACAATCCTGTAGGATTCAAGATGACATTCCACTATAATCCCATGTTTTTCCTATTCCTGCGTTTTGGAAATCCTACGAATCCAAGAGGCCCTAGCTTTTTTTATAAAAACTAATTGATTTTGAATGAGATGAACTATAAGAATTAAACGAAGGTCTACATCAGGCATATATGACTCAGAGCTTACATGCTATAGTGTGGTATTTATTCATAATTTGGTTGCCAAATCTGATGCGTGCAATGCACGTGTACCTTACTAGTACTTCGAGTGTGTGCAAAACACGTAAGTTATAATTCCAATGGCACACTACACAATGTCTCTCTTAAAGTTCATGAAGCCACGTGGCACATGTGGAGGTGTTGTCGCGACCTTCTTGTGTGGATTGATCAAAGTGACGTGCTGCTGGTTCCAGAAGAATGTACTCGTCCTCCCTGAGCCATAATGGTGGTACATGCACGAAGTGAAGATGTGCATGCACCCCACACACACACTCATTCCCTCGCACGCACACACGGGTACACGGGCGGACGCAATTTTGTACCAAGATCTAGCTCATGTGATAATTTGACGCGTGTAGAGTCGTTCACTTCATTGATGGTCAATTAATACAACGCATGCAAATTGAGTGGACATGAGGGCGGAAGAAATACATTACTACTCCACTGTGCGCATGTGAGTAGTTAAATCATGGGTTGCGAGTAGTACTTCCATTGGTCTTCTTTGTATTTTGTGCCAATTTTTGACAGTAACATAATATTTACGCATTTGAGCAGTGAGTCTACTTGAAATTTATGTTTCACTAAACTCATTGGGAGCCGTTTCGGGCCTCGAAACCAAAACCATCAATTAATCTTTACCTTGTTCCCATTAATTTCGAGAACTACTCATAACAAGGGAGCGGCAACCAAGGCTGCGGAAAAAAAGAGAGGGCTCGCCTCCAGGCAGAGACCTCGAGAAATCTCTCACGGGCAGGCGATGGCTCCGAGGAGCGCCCTAGCCGTGGAGGCAAACATGCCGAGCTGGCGGCGCTGGAGTCATGATCCCTCGACGGCATGCCCGATCAGCTCAATAAGCACCTCAATAAGAAGAAGGAGTTCATCTACGGCTTGGTGGAGCTGCTGAAGGAGAGCCTCGACGACATGCCCGCTGGGCTTAATAAGCAGGGGGAGTTGACCGTTGGCTTGTTAATGCTGCTGAAGAAGAGCATTGCCTCAGAGAAGAAGGCGACTGGCGAAATCCTACAACTTCAGGAGGACAAGGCGAAGCTCTGCTACAAGCTCGACCTGTTGAAGGAGAAGAACGTCGGATGCAAGAAGTTGTATGAGAATAGTAGTTCCTCGATGAAGATGCTGTAGGCCCTCATCATGGAACAGAAGGAGGAGTTAGCGAAGCTCCGCATAGAGCACCCGACTGTTGTCAAGGTACGTAATGCAGCCGTGGAACAGATGATGAAGGCTCGCGTCGAGAAATCTCGCGTCATGGACAAAATGAAGAAGATGGCGGAGGAGACGTGCAAGGATATGGAGGTCGTGGAGACGATTAAGAAGCAGTTATGACTCCACAGCAAATTAGATCATTTGGGGTGATAATCTTCCTTCTTCTTTTGCTCCTATGTTTCTTTATTTGCTTCGGGTGTTTCGCCGCATGTGTCACGTTCTCTACGAGGCATGAATAGAACAATGCTAACAATGAGATGACTAGAAAATTAGATCATTTTTATCACCATATGGCACTGGGCTGCCGTGTTTCGTGCTCCTCCGTCGTAGTACTACTCCAGTGGAAAACTTGAGTATACCGCACGGTTCTTTGCTCCTCCTCAGGTTGCCGGTACATTTATACGAGCAGTCAAATCACAAGGCCCCGCCTTCCAGCAGTAATGAGCCGTCAAATCACAAAGGCCCTCGCCTCTAGTGAAACCGACCAAGCTAGACTGCCCCGCTGCTATGTCTTGAACTTGCGTTGGTTTCCCTTGAAGAGTAAAGGGTGATGCAGCAGAGTAGCGTAAGATTTCCCTCAGTTTTTGAGAACCAAGGTATCAATCCAGTAGGAGGCTCCTTAAAAGTTCCACACACCTACACAAACAAACAAAGAACTCGCAACCAACGCAATAAAGGGGTTGTAATTCCCTTCAAGGCCACTTGCGAAATTGAGATCTGATAGAGATAATATGATAAGATAAATATATTTTTGGTATTTTATAATATAGATGCAAAAGGTAAAGATGCAAATAAAAGTAGATTGGAAGCAAATATGATAAGAGATAGACCCGGGGACCATAGGTTTCACTAGAGGTTTCTCTCGAGATAGCATAAGTATAACGGTGGGTGAACAAATTACTGTCGAGCAATTGATAGAAAAGCGAATAATCATGAGATTATCCAGGCATGATCATGTAAATAGGCATCACGTCTGCAACAAGTAGACTGACTCCTGCCTACATCTACTACTATTACTCCACACATCGACCGACTCCTGCCTGCATCTAGAGTATTAAGTTCATAAGAACAAAGTAACGTCTTAAGCAAGATGACATGATGTAGAGGAATAAACTCATGCAATATGATATAAACCCCATCTTTTGATCCTCGATGGCAACAATACAATACGTACCTCGCAACCCTTTCTGTCACTGGGTAAGGACACCGCAAGATTGAACCCAAAGCTAAGCACTTCTCCCATGGCAAGAAAGATCAATCTAGTAGGCCAAACCAAACTGATAATTCAAAGAGACTTGCAAAGATAACTCAATCATACATAAAATATTTCAGAGGAGATTCAAATATTTCTCATAGATAAACTTGATCATAAACACACAATTCATCGGATCTCGACAAACACACCGCAAAAAGAGATTACATCGAATAGATCTCCACAAGAGAGGGGGAGAACATTGTATTGAGATCCAAAAAGAGAGAAGAATCCATCTAGCTAATAACTATGGACCCGAAGGTCTGTGGTAAACTACTCACAACTCATCGGAAGGTCTATGGTGTTGATGTAGAAGCCCTCCATGGTCGATTCCCCCTCCGACAGAGCACCGACGAAGGTTCCAAGATGGGATCTCGCGGATACAGAAGGTTACGACGGTGTAAATTGTGTTTCGGGTGCTCCCTGGATGTTTTTGGTGTACGTAGTCTTATATAGGAGGAAGAAGTACGTCGGTGGCCGCCCGAGGGGCCCATGAGATAGGGGGCGTGCCCTGTAGGGGGGGGGCCCTACCCTCTCGTGGCCGCCTTGGTTGCTTCTTGACTTGCACTCCAAGTCCTTTGGATATCACGCTCCTGAAGGTTTCATTCTGTTTGGACTCTGTTTGATATTCCTTTTCTTCGAAATACTGAAATAGGCAAAAAAATACAGCAATACGGGCTGGGCCTCCGGTTAGTAGGTTAGTCCCAAAAATGATATAAATGTGTAAAATAAAGCCCATAAACATCCAAAAGGGTTAATATAATAGCATGGAACAATCAAAAATTATAGATACGTTGGAGACATATCAAGCATCCCCAAGCTTAATTCCTGCTCGTCCTCGAGTAGGTAAATGATAAAAACAGATTTTTTGATGTGGAATGCTACCTAGCATAATTCTCAATGTAATTTTCTTTATTGTGGCATGAATGTTCAGATTCAAATGATTCAAAATAAAAGTTCATATTGATAAAATAAATAGTAACACTTCAAGCATACTAATCAAAGTAATCATGTCTTCTCAAAATAACATGGCAAAAGAAAGTTCATCCCTACAAAATCATGTAGTTAGGCTATGCTTCATTTTCATCACACAAAGATGTTCCCAACTTCTATACCCCTGATGATAAGCCAAGCAATTGTTTCATGCTTAAATAATCTCAAGCTTTTTCAACCTTCACGCAATACATGAGCGTGAGTCATGGATATAGCACTATGGGTGGAATAGAATATGATTATGGGGATTGTGTGGAGAAGACAAAAAAAGAGAAAGTCTCACATTGACGAGGATAATCAATGGGCTATGGAGATGCCCATCAATTGATGTCAACATGAGGAGTAAGGATTGCCATGCAACGAATGCACTAGAGCTATAAATGTATGCTCAACAAAAATAAAATAGTGGGTGTGCATCCAACTTGCTTGCTCACAAAGACCTAGGGCATTTGAGGAAGCCCATCGTAGGAATATACACACCAAGTTCTATAATGAAAAATTCCCACTAGTATGAAAAAGTGACAACATATAAGACTCACTATATGAAAAACATGGTGCTACTTTGATGCACAATATATGAGACTCACTACATGAAGAACAAAGTGCTACTTTGAAGCACAAGTGTGGAAAAAGAGACAGTAACATTGCCCTTTTTATTTATTCTATTTTTCTTTCTTCTTTTTTCTTCTTTTTCTTTTTTTTCTTTTTTTGGGCCTTTTTTTCTTTTGGCCTTTCTTCTTTTTTTTTCTTTTTGGGCAATGCTCTAATAATGATGATCATCACACTTTCATTAATTACAACATATGAATTACAACTCGAAACTAGAACAAGATATGACTATATATGAATGCCTCCGGCGGTGTACCAGGATGGTGCAATGAATCAAGAGTGACATGTATGAAAGGTTACGCATGGTGGCTTTGCAACAAATACGATGTACACTACATGATCATGCAATGGCAATATGACAAAAGTAAAGTATGTCATGATGATGAACGGAACGGTGGAAAGTTGCATGGCAATATATCTCGGAATGGCTATGGAAATGCCATAATAGGTAGGTATGGTGGCTGTTTTGAGGAAGATATAAGGAGGTTTATGTGTGATAGAGCGTATCGTATCACGGGGTTTGCATGCATTGGCGAAGTTTGCGCCAACTCTCAAGGTGAGAAAGGGCAATACACGGTACCGAAGAGGCTAGCAATGGTGGAAAGGTAAAAGTGCGTATAATCCATGGACTCAACATTAGTCAAAAGAACTCATACACTTATTGCAAAAATTTAGAAGTCATAAAAAATCAAGCACTACGTGCATGCTCCTAGGGGAATAGATTGGTAGGAAAACACCATCGCTCGTCCCCGACCGCCACTCATAAGGATGCACAAGCCAGGTACACTTCATGTTTCAAATTTGTTACACAACTTTAACCATACGTGCATGCTACGGGACTTGCTAACTTCAACACAAGCATTCTTTAAATTCATAATCACCCAACTAGCATGACTTTAATATCACTACCTCCATATCTCAAAACAATTATCAAGTATCAAATTGATCATAGCATCCAATTCACTTTCTATGATAGTTTTTATTATACACAACTTGGATGCCTACCATTCTAGGACCAATTTTATGACCATAGTAAATACCATGCTGTTCTAAAAGACTCTCAAAATAATATAAGTGAAGCATTTGAGACTAGCAATTTCTTCAAAATTAATCCACCGCCGTGCTCTAAAAGATATAAGTGAAGCACTAGAGCAAAAATTAACAAGCTCAAAAGATATAAGTGAAGGAGATAGCATATTATAATAAATTCTAATCAAGTAGGATTCTCCCAAAAGGTGTTTACAGCAAGGATGATTGTGGTAAACTAAAAAGCAAATACTAATATAATACACGACGCTCCAAGCAAAACACATATCATGTGGCGAATAAAAATATAACTCCAAGTAAAGTTACCAATGAACGAAGATGAAAGAGGGGATGCCTTGCCGGGGCATCCTCAAGCTTAGGATTTTGGATATTCTTGAATATCTTGGGGTTCCATGGGCATCCCCAAGCTTAGGCTCTTGCCACTCCTTATTCCATAGTCCATAAAAGCTATACCCAAAACTTGAAAACTTCACAACACAAAACTCAACAGGAAATCTTATAAGCCCCATTAGTGAAAGAAAACAAAACCACCACATAATGTACTGTAATGAACTCATTCTTTATTTATTTTGGTGTTAAACCTACTGTATTCCAACTTCTCTATGGTTTATAAACTATTTTACTAGCCATAGATGCATCAAAATAAGCAAGCACCACACGAAAAACAGAATCTGTCAAAAACAGAACAGTCTGTAGCAATCTGTAGCTAACGCAAACTTCTGGAACTCTAAAAATCCTACCAAAATAGGAAGTCCTGAAACTTTGTCTATTGATCAGCAGAAAAAATAATCAACGCAAAAGCACGATTCTGTGATTTAACAAAATTAAATTCGTGCGCGCAAAGTTTCTATTTTTCAGCAGAATCAAATCAACTATCATCATAGGTTATCCTATAGGTTCTACTTGGCACAAACACTAATTAAAAGATGAAAACACATCTAAACAGAGATTAGATGCAAGATTTATTACTAATCAGGAACAAAAACAAAAAGCACAAAGAAAATTGGGTTGCCTCCCAACTAGCGCTATAGTTTAATGCCCCTAGCTAGGCATAAAAGGGAAGATAGATCTAAGTAGTGCAATCTTTGGCACTCAATTCATCAATAGAGAACTTATAATCTTTAGGGGTTTCTCCTTTTTTGGTAATGATTAAACATTTGGGCAAAAATTCAAGAAATTCGTTTGTAGCAAAAGGTTCCTTAACAATAGAAAGATAATTGGGATGAACACTTATGGATTTGAGATCCGCTTCTCCCTTACTAGAAGATTCACCCTTATTTTTAGGAACATAAATAAACTTGGCGGTTTTTGTAGGGAGTTTTGGAGTGTTTTTCATGGAAGAAAACACGGAACCTAAGTTGGTAATTATATCCTCAAGTTTACCAATTCTAGCAGAACTTAGATCTATTTTTTCATTAACTATAGGTTCTTTCTCTTTAGGATTTTTCAAAGTAACTCCAACCCTAGATACATATTGGGTGATATGATTATGAATCTTTTTATCCAAATTTTCAATCAACTCAACAGTGGCAATTTTATTTTCAATAATATCAAGGCGTTGCATAACGTGTTCTAAAGTTAAAACAGTTCCATTAACCAAAAGAGGTGGTGGGCCAAACAAATCTAACATAGCATTATAAGCATCAAACGTATGGCTACTCAAGAAATCACCTCCGGCAATAGTATCAAGAACACATCTATTCCAAGGAGTGATGCCTACATAAAAATTGCGAACAAAAACAGAAGTAGAAAGCTTCCTAGTAGATCTATTTTGAGCATTGCAAATTCTATGCCAAGCATCTTTTAAAATTTCTCCGTCCCTTTGCTTAAAATTGAGGATTTCATGCTCGAGAGTAATAATAAGGATTGGAGGACTAGCCATAACGACGAGGTAAATGAACCACCACACGAGCAAACGGAAAAAAAGCAAGTGAAAAGAGAGGAGAAGTATGGGAAAGAGAGGGCAAATAACGACAAGGGTGAAGTGGGGGAGAGGAAAACGAGAGGCAAATGGCAAATAATGTAAATGCGAGGGATATGAGTTTGTGATGGGTACTTGGTATGTCTTGACTTGAGCGAAGACCTCCCTGGCAACGGCGCCAGAAATCCTTCTTGCTACGTCTTGAGCTTGCGTTGGTTTTCCTTGAAGAGGAAAGGGTGATGCAGAAGAGTAGCGTAAGTATTTCCCTCAGTTTTTGAGAACCAAGGTATCAATCCAGTAGGAGGATCCTCAAAAGTCCCACACACCTACACAAACAAACAAAGAACTCACAACCAACACAATAAAGGGGTTGTCAATACCTTCACGGCCACTTGCGAAAGTGAGATCTGATAGAGATAATATGATAAGATAAATATATTTTTGGTATTTTATAATATAGATGCAAAAAGTAAACATGCAAATAAAAGTAGATTAGAAGCAAATATGATAAGAGATAGACCCGGGGGCCATAGATTTCACTAGAGGCTTATCTCGAGATAGCATAAGTATAACGGTGGGTGAACAAATTACTGTCGAGCAATTGATAGAAAAGCGAATAATTATGAGACTATCTAGGAATGATCATGTATATAGGCATCACGTCTGCAACAAGTGACCGACTCCTTCCTGCATCTACTACTATCACTCCACACATCGACCGACTCCTGCCTGCATCTAGAGTATTAAGTTCATAAGAACAGAGTAACGCCTTAAGAAAGATGACATGATGTAGAGGGATAAACTCATGCAATATGATATAAACCCCATCTTTTTATCCTCAATGGCAACAATACAATACGTGCCTTGCAACCATTTCTATCACTAGGTAAGGACACCGCAAGATTGAACCCAAAGCTAAGCACTTCTCCCATGGCAAGAAAGATCAATTTGGTAGGCCAAACCAAACTGATAATTCAAAGAGACTTGCAAAGATAACTCAATCATACATAAAAGAATTCAGAGGAGATTCAAATATTTCTCATAGATAAACTTGATCATAAACCCACAATTCATCGGATCTCGACAAACACATCGCAAAAAGAGATTACATCGAATAGATCTCCACAAGAGAGGGGTACAACATTGTATTGAGATCCAAAAAGAGAGAAGAAGCCATCTAGCTAATAACTATAGACCCGAAGGTCTGTGGTAAACTACTCACAACTCATCGGAAGGGCTATGGTGTTGATGTAGAAGCCCTTTGTGGTCGATTCCCCCTCCAGCAGAGCGCCGGCGAAGGCTCCAAGATGGGATCTCACGGATACAGAAGGTTACGACGGTGGAAATTGTGTTTCGGGTGCTCCCTGGATGTTTTCAGGGTACGTAGGCTTATATAGGAGGAAGAAGTACGTCGGTGGCCGCCCGAGGGGCCCACGAGATAGGGGGCGCGCCCTTTGGGGAGGGGGCTACCCTCTCGTGACTGCCTTAGCTGCTTCTTGACTTGCAATCCATGTCCTTTGGATCACGTTTGTTCCAAAAATCACGCTCCCGAAGGTTTCATTCCGTTTGGACTCCGTTTGATATTCCTTTTCTTTGAAATACTGAAATAGTTATAAAAAAACAGCAATACGGGCTGGGCCTACGGTTAGTAGGTTAGTCCCAAAAACGATATAAATGTGTAAAATAAAGCCCATAAACATCCAAAAGGGGTAATATAATAGCATGGAACAATCAAAAATTATAGATACGTTGGGGACATATCACCCGCCCTCTAGCCTTTTAAAAAATGTATACTTTTGTATAGTAGTATGGATTGCGCCATGGAGCAAAACTTCAAATTAAAAAAAGGTGGTACATATAGAGAGCGCTCGTCGCCAAATTATGCATATAGTACTATTAAAAAAGCTAGTCACAATAATGGTGTCCAGCACAACCCACCCCTCAAATAAAACTAAGCACCCCAGAATTCTTTGACAAAACTAAGCACCCTGAAATTCTTTGACAACTAAACTGCTGGCTATATGATGCTGGCCATATATATTGTATGTATATAATGTGAAGAAATGAGTGGTAGTACTATATCAACTAAAAGAGGAAATGTTAGAAATACTAGTATGTACGTGCTGAAGAGTTTAAGTAATGAGAATCAACATAGCATAGTTTTGTGGGGGGCTCAACACAACACACCCCTCAAATTAAACTAAGCACACCTGAAATTAAACTATGCAACTAATCCGGTAGACACTGCATTAGAACCACCACGAGCAACAACACTGCCACCTTACTCGGAGTGCTCATCCACATCCTGGACTTCGTCCTTGTCCCTCTTCCTCTTGGCCGATAGTTCTTTGCTTGAACTGCACACTTGGCTCTTGCTCTTCATCCAACCCTTGTAGATATTGAAACAAAGGTAGCCATCCATTGTAGTGTAGTGGATGTAGTCTATATCTAGTACATTCCACTTCATGCATGACGATGAAATGTGGACGGAGGTTTCTCCAGATTACCGTATGAAGGATGAACCATGACTCCTGCCAGGGTCAACATTGAAGGCTGACCACTAGAGGGAAGGAGCAGATTCTTCTGGAGGTCGAAGGGATTGCCTACAACGAGGCCTATCCGACCCAGGACTCTTTCGTCGTTCGTAAAGTCTATGGTGAAGAATTTGACTAGGTCGCTCTTGAGGAAGTTCTTCAAATCCTGGTATTCAACGTCAGCACGGCATATGTGGTAGAGCAAGCATAAGTCATGCACGCAAACCTGGATCACGGCGAGCTTCTTCTTCTCTTCCTCCTTTAGATCCTTCTCTCATCCCAGGACTGTGGTGTACTCAACATCTAGCCCAGCGACCCACTCATCGTTTGAGTTTTCGAACATGCGTCTGGAGCGAGCAAGGCATCCTTTCACCATCGCGAAAGAATGGGTGTAGATGACGTTGAACTCATCGCCGGTGATGGTTCTAACCTTGTACTCACCGCCGATCATGGAGATTTGGGACACCATGGATTTGGAAGGAGGGTTAGGATTAGTGGAACTGTCATAATGTGAAAGGACGTGACAACTAGGTGCGAACTGCCGTAATGTTAAAGGACGTGTAGGGACGAGTAGGAGCGAACTGCCAGCGTGCGAATAGCAGGGTAGTGGCTTTCCATTCTCCCATGATATGGGATTCCGAGAGCCGTTGGATCTGAGATCGAACGGTTGCATGGCGTGATTCTAGACCTATGGGTGAATATCCTATCCTAGGGGTTATTCTGCAAATTTTCAGCAACTTAGTATGCGACCGTTCGATCTCAGATCCAAGGGCTGCCAACAGCCTGTATCATGGTCGCGCCTACCACGACCGTCGCCTCGCTCGCGCGATCGCACCCTTGGAGATTTAACACGGTGCATTAGGCTGTCTGATGTTGGCATGTCATACATAGTCATCACTTAGTCACTCATACTACAACAAGGTTAGCTATAAGGTTGGCTATAAGTGTATTTTTTTACATCTCTCTATCTCTTTCCTTGTAGTATTTATTGCATTTGACAAGGAGTGACCTCTTCCAATAAAATGGTGGTTAGATGAGGTGCTAAGGGCATTAAATGGCTTAGCAATCAAGTCCCCAATGCATAGGTGCTTAGTTTTTTGTTGCTAAGTTTGCTTCATTTAATTAGCTATAGACTCAAAATTGTCTTTTCACCTAGGTACACGCGCTTAGCATTGTTTCTTCCTTGGGTCACCAAACGAGTCTCTCTCTGCTCAATTAACTTGCGACATTAGACTTTATGCCTATGTGGCAAGCTTAGCACCTATAGGAGCAAGTAAGTACAATTGTGGGCTATAAGCCCGCTTTACATGGCATTTTTGCATATGTGGAAGAAAGAGGCAAGGAAAAAGTGGAGAAGTGGGCTCTCATGCGAGAGCCAGCCTCTACATCGTGGAGCATTGGGAGAGGCACCTGTATGGAGGTGGTCAGGAATCGGGAGACTCACGCCGGTCATAGCACCGCAGTTAAAATGATAATGGCAAGTCAAATCACGGGCACCACCTGTCCAGCAGTAACTTGCTGTCAAATCACATAGCCCTACATTTGCAGCAGCCTACTCTCTCATCTTCTCACGTCTCTGTCGAACCGACTAGGCGGAACTGCCCTCCCTACCTCGCAGGAAAAGCCCCGCCATCGACAAATAGTACATTATACTAGTTTTGTATCCATGGATTGCGCCATGGAGCAAAGCCTTAGGAAAATTGCGGTACACATGTACGGAGTATACAACACGCCCATCGCACTAGTGTCGCACCCCAGATGGTCGATCGGTCTGGCACGATGCTCTCCGAATGGAACACACGACATATTGCGTTTGCACACACATGTGGGACCGCAATTGAGAACCGACCATAGGCACACTCCCCGGCCCTGCAAGTCGGGTGACTTAATAGAAGAGAGAGACGAGCGATAGTACTAGAGAAGTGTTGTAGTACGTTTGTGCCTGGACGATCCCTGCAAGACACAAAAGATCAGTTCGTCCATGCATGTGACCAGACTCCAACAGACACGCCTGGATTGGCTATCGTCTACATATCGTGCAGGCTGTGTTGTACATGTCTGTAGTTCCGGTGAGAAATCTAAAAAAGGTTTCTTGTCATCTCGCAAAATTAGGACATGTGCTTCAGATCACTGGCGGGGTTAAACAGCGACAACTGAGTTGGGCTAGTCATTGGGGGCACATGCACGAAGACTACTCGGCTGCCATCTAGGTCAAGCCGGCTATGTTAATTAGGACATGTATCGACGGACCCCTTTTCTACGAGTTTATCTTTAATTTGAGCTTTGATTCTCGTCTAATTTGTCCGTCGGGATTCATGTTGTCTCCTTTGGGCAGTGAGGTTATGATTTCTCGTCATGTGGCATTTTTTCGTGTTATAGGTTATAATCCGGTGCTTCAAATCAAAATGACGACAACTGCGCCTCCGGGGCACGTGCATGAAGACTTAGTAGAACACTTCTCTAGTACTATCGCAATGGAAAAGAGGGAGAGGCGAGACGGTGGTTTTGGAATGGAGATGATGGAGAGGAGAGGAGGTGGTTTTGTAATGGAGAAGAGGGAGAGGAGTGTGCGGCAACGATTTAGGATTGGACAGGAGGGTCGACGCGCTGTGAGTGGATCAAAATCAAAATCAATTTACCCTTCAATTAAGAAAGCGACCCCACATTAACTATTCTCCCTTTTATTCTGGGTCATAATTGACCATGATTTTCACAAATAAAATATATGTTATACGTTGGAAAAATAATATACTTTGAAAGTACATTCAGATACGAACCAAAACATACAATTTTTGGTGACATGCATTCACATTTTGCTTGTCAAATACAGTACGTGGTCAAACTTTGACCCAAAATGCGCAAAACAAAAAAATAATTCCAAGACCAGCGCCACTCTTCCGCTCTTCTCCTCTTAAACCACCGCCGCTCCTCTCCTGTTCCAATCTAAAGCCAGCACCGCTCCTCTCCGCTTCCATTTCAAAACCACCGCCCCTCCTTGCCTGTTCCAATCCAAACCAGCGTCGCTCCTCTCCCGTTCTAATCCAAAACCAGGGCTGCTCCTCTCCTCTTCCATTGAAAAACCACCGCCGGCGAGTGAAGGTGCTGTGGAGAAGTAGATCGATGGAGGAGTACAACCGATACGTGAGGATCGCAGACAGCGACCCTGTGAAGCTAGTTAGGATGTTGGAGATACAGTCTTGGTTTGACAACAAGGACCAACTAGCGGCGACGGCGACATCCATGGCCAAATATCTGCAACAGAGCGAAAAGGCGGTGATACTCCCGGAGGGAGTCACGCGGGAGTACATAGAGCTGCTCCTCTGGGCCATGGAGCAAACAGATTCACCGAATCCGATCGTGAGGGAGCGGTGGTGGGAGTATCGATCCCAGATGGAGCATCCACCAGAGATTGAAGGATCAAGCATATATAGGGTGCCGTTTGTGAGGGTGTTGTGCGAGAGCGAGCCAGTGGAGTCTTCATCGACCGAACCCAACTGCAAGAGGAGAAAAGCAGTTGCCCCGATGACGCTTCCCTGCCATCCTCTCCCTCGTCGTTCACATCGTCTCACGAGGCGGCTGTCTGCCGCCGAGGAATAGGAGGGGACTGCCCCCCTATCCCAATAGTCGGGCAGGTTGTGAATTGTCAGGAGGAGCTTAGGGTTGTCAGTATTTGCAGGTTGTCAATTGTGTTTTGTGTTGTGTATTTTGAGAGTACTTTCAGATATGAATGTCTTTTGAATTTCAGATTTGTAGTATTGATCATATGAAGTATTTTATGAATTCTAGAGATCTATTTTTAGCACTTAAAATTTTTTAGTTTCATAGGAGTATAAAAGTGCAGACAATGTGATTCTCAGAGAAGAAACTGCAAGTTTTAGTTTCAGATAAGAAACTGCAAGTTCAGTTTCAGATAAGAAACTGCAACTTTCAGAGGCAAAGCATTTATATTAACACGGCCTTTTCAAACATGGTTAACATCATGTTGGAAGTTTTATTCATGGTCGAAAATGGAACTACCAGCCAGTTAACATCAAGCTGATCAACATTCATGCATAGCACTTCTTCATATGATGCACAATCAAAAAGATATGCTATTTTCAAAATGCCCACACAATGTCGAGTGTGCGAAACACAGAGAAAATGAGGGATGAAGTTTTGGCAACTATTGGACGTGGTGTGCGTAGATGACAATGAGGATCCACATGTCAATAAAGGCAGAGGCAAAAAATTTGGAGATATTTTCCCTGCACATGTGGAATCGAACCCGTGCGAAGCAGCTGTCGGGTAGTGTCACTTGGCCACTAGGCTAGTTCAGTAGTTTCGTTACTAATAAGGCACTTCCTCAGGTGGTCAGATCCCCTACCACGCCTTTGTGCGCTCACCGCGACGCCGCTGTCTGCCATTGTGAACATGCTAAACAAACGAGAGGAATCTGGAGAGGACTGTACGTGGAGAGGCGGACAGTCGAACCCACCAGGTCTATGGTCGTACACAAGCAAGTGCCTCATCAAAAATATACTTCCTCCTAATGCTATACTAACGTTGGGGCCCACGGGTTTGTCAACATAGTTACATTTTTTATGTGTTTCAATGTAGTTACTATAGGAGATAAATTCACAACGAAGCCGGGGAGCTGGCAGGTATCATTTATTATTACTGGGGCTACAAGTATCAGCTGGGTTTTGGGCTGCCCCGTCTAGGCTTTCTTTTTTAACATGCGTAGCCCACGACATGCTGGTTTGTATTTTCTTGAGGGTCGTCATGTATCGACCGGCATATGGACCTCCTATCCGAAGTTTTATTTTTCTCAAAACATCGGCAACCCAATTTATGTATTTTTTTGAAGAAAGAGGTCTGTTCTATTTTTTCTATATAGGAATAGGAACGCCTGATCCAACTTATCTTTCCCTTCTAACTATATTATATATATTTAAATTATTTGATATGTTATTATATATTATTTTTATTGTCATCATATATTTAACAGATACATACATATGTAAGAAAACAATATCCCACATCTTATTAACTTATAAAAATAATTTCTTAACAATAAAATCTTGGATTTTTTTGGCACGAAAATCCTAGTGATTGTGTACAAAAGCTTGGTAAGATTTAAGGACGAATGTAATAATAAATCAATTGTTATTTAAATATATTTATAACAGAATGCTCAGCCCATGTTTAATTTTTTGATAACATTGCTGGCCCAACCCAACATGATGATAATTAGAATCAGCCCAGCAAAATCATGTATTTTGAGAAAGTGCAAATGGCCTGTAATTTTTTAGGAAAAAAATAAATGGGCCGCATGGACGGTACATTATTTGTTTACCCAGCCCAGCTAATGGACTATAATTCAAAAAAGATCAAATTGACTGTAAATTCTACCCCGCAAAAAGAAGACTGTAAATTCTGAAAAAATGGGTTGAATACGTGCCACATTTTTGGAGGCTGAAATGGGGGCCAATAGGTCGAAGCCAATGCAAGTCGTTGTCAACTTAGTCAACAAATGATTCTGACATCGTTAGCCATTGGATTTACATCCAACGACCGGCATCCATATTCAATCTCTCGTCTTCTTCCTCCAGCACCGCCGGGACCACCTCCCTCCTCCTGCTGCTAGTAGCTCTGCTTAGCACGCTTCACTGTGAAGCCCTACTTCACCGTTGGCCAGGCCATCCCTACACTCCTCCACACCTCCTGTTCTTCTCCACCGACTGCCGAACTACACCGCACCAGAACCAGTTAACCCTCGTATACCTCTCCATCTGCGACTCTACTCACGCGTCTTCCCATCTCCGGCTCGTTGCTGTCCGGGGCCTCGCCGTCGTCCACCACCTTGGACGCGCTCGGTGCGGCGTGGTCAACATGGACAATGAACGACACCATCGGAAGTAGACTGTGCGTGGAGAGGCTGACAGCTGTGTCCACGGCCGCACGCAAGGAAATGCCTCCTTATTACGCGCAAAATAATGATTCCTCCACCTGACAGCTGGGACCCACTGGAAAGGGCCTCTCTATTTCATGAAAAAACGTTCCCCCCGCTGACAGGTCGGACCCACTAGCTATATCTTCGCACGCAAAGAAGTGCCTCCTTATTAAACAAAAAAAAAGAATACCCCCAGCTAGCTGGGACCCACCATAGTGGGAGGCTGACTTGTGGGCCAATTAAGTTGACGGGGACAGAGGGCTTTGTCAACTTAGTCAATACGAACGATTCTAGCTCCAATGACCATACAATGTGCATCCAATGGCCGTAGTGCTTCGTCAACCTCTGGTCTTCTTGTTCTAGCTGCCCAAACCAGCGCCGGTCGTGCCACATGCTCCTGCCTCCCGTGGCCGGCTGTGATGCCGTGGAGGCCTCACCGCCCCCTACTACTCCCACCGCTGGCCAGGCCATCCCTCTACTCACCCACACCCCCTGTTATTCTGTGGCGATGGAAGCCTCACACCACAGCCGAACCAGTGAACCCTCATACTCCTCTACGCGTGGGCATCCACTGCCGCGTCTTCCTCGGCTCCACGTCGTCCGCTTCCTTGGCCTCGCCGTCATCCACCGCCGTGGTGCTCTCGGCGCGGCGTGGTCAACATGGTCAAGGAACGACTTCCATCGGAAGAGTACTGTACGTTGATAGGATGACAACTGGGTTCAGGGCAGCCACAAGTAATTGGCTCCTTATTACACGCAAAATAATTATTCCTCCACCTAACAGCAGGGACCCACCGGACGGGCCACTGTATTTCACGAAAAAAAACGTTTCCCCCGTGAGTGCTGGGACCCACCAGCTACATCTTCGCACGCAAGGAAGTGCGTCCGGGCAAAAAAATGATTTGCCCCTGACTGCTGGGACCCACCAGCTACATCTTCGCATGCAAGGAAGTGCCTGATATTCAGGACCCACCTGGTCGAAGCGTACGTAGCGTTGTCATTCTGGTCGCGAACATGTATGTACATACTGGTCGATGTAGACGCGCACGTGTCGTAGTAGAGGCGCGCATAGCATGTACATGTACGTACAACAGCCAGGGTGGAAGAAAGTAAATACGGCCAAGTACGTACATACGGGCGGGGTCTCGAACGCCTACTCGCGCATACATACAGCCAGGGATCATGTACATGGCTTGATTGGAACGGAGAAACTGCATCGTCGTCGTGTTCATGGGGAGCCAACCGGCTGGGTCGGTACAGAATGCGTCATCGTGTTCATCGGGAGGGCTTGGACGGAACAATAGATGGAAACGAGGCCTGGCGTACCGCAGAATGGAGGAAACGGCCTTGCATTCGACCGGCCACGGTCGAAACGGGATCCTGTTCATTGGGAGGGCTTTGGTGTACCGCAAAACGGAGGAAACGGACTTGTCTTGGAGCGCTGCGGCCGAAACGGGGGTCCTGTTGATCGGTAGGGGTGTGGCATACCGCAAAACGGGACTGCACGGGATATTGTTCATCTCCACCGTCGACCTCCTCCAGCCTCCAAGGGCTACTGTTCATCCACCGCCGACCCCTCCAGCCTCCACCTTCGACTGTTCATCCAGCCTCCACCGTGCACTACTCCACGGGCTACTGTTCAACCTGCCCTCTCCATGGGCTACTGTTCATCCAACCCTACACGGGCTACTGTTCATCCAGCCCTCCACCAGCTACTGTTCAACCAGCCCTCCACGGGGTCGTCCTGTTCATCCAGCCATCCACGGGGTGCTGTTCATCCAGCCCCAACCGGCTCGATCGATCGGGGTCCTGTTCATCGTGAGGCAACCATGGGGTCCTATTCATCCACCCCCACCGGGAACTGTTCATCCAAACCCCCCAGCAACACTCACTATTCATCCAAACCCCCCAGCTGCAACGCTCACTGTTCATCCAAACCCCCCAGCAACGCTCACTGTTCATCCAGATGCAGCCTCGATCGGCTTCAGTTAGCAGCAGTAGTGAAGGTATCGCTCGATCGCTCGGGTTCAGTAACGCGTAGCCTGCAGTGCAATCACTTGGGTTCAGTTAGGCGACGCCTCGGTCGAGTTTAGTTAGAGACCAACGCCTCGCACCCACGCGCGTACGGTACGAGAGAAACGCACATCGTTCAGCCCCGACCACCCATCGTAACCGGGAACTCCCCGAAATTTTCCTCGCCCTCGCTTCTACCACGGTTTTTTCCGTCATGGACGACCCACAGAATGTCATGCAGCTGCGTCTCTGGCCCGCCCAGGATGAAAATCCCATTTTCTGTCATGATTTTTTGTCATAGAAGTAGGAGCCCACCACATCTATGATGATACCGGGTTTTGTCACAATTATCATCATAGAAGTGTCATAAGTATGACAGAAAAAAAATTCATTCAGCCCAAAATGTCACGGATGTGTCTTTTTTTTGTAGTGAAGGCATGATGTGATATAAATTGTTGTATGAGATGATCATGTTTTGTAACAAAGTTATCGGCAACTGGCAGGAGCCATATGGTTGTCGCTTTATTTTATGCAATGCAATCGCCATGTAATTGTTTTACTTTATCACTAAGCAATAGCAATAGTCGTAGTAACAATAGTTGGCGAGATGACAACGATTATATGATGGAGATCAAGGTGTCGCGCCGGTGACGATGATCCCTTATAAGATGATCCCTTACTAAATTTCAAGGTATAATTTTTCTCCTTGAGTATGCACCGTTGCTATAGTTCGTCGTGCCGAGACAGCACATGATGATCCGGTGTGATAAGCTCTACGTTCACATAGAACGGGTGCAAGCCAATTTTGCACACACAAAATACTATGGTTAAACTTGATGAGCCTAGCATATGCAAATATGGCCTCGGAACACTGTGACCGAAAAGTCGAACGTGAATCATATAGTAGATATGATCAACATAGTGATGTTCACCATTGAAAACTACTCCATCTCACGTGATGGTCGGACATGGTTTAGTTGATTTGGATCACGCGATCACTTAGATGACTAGAGGGATGTCTATCCAAGTGGGAGTTCTTAAGTAATATGATAGATTGAACTTTAATTTATCATGAACTTAGTCCTGATAGTTATTTTGCATGTCTATGTTATTGTAGATCAATGGCCTGTGCTACTGTTCCTTTGAATTTTAATGCATTCCTAGAGAAAGCTAAGTTGAAAGATGATGGCAGCAACTACACAGACGGGGTTTGTAACTTGAGGATTGTCCTCATTGCTGCACAGAAGAATTACGTCCTGGAACCAGTGATGGGTGCCAGGCCTGCTGCAGATGCTACATATGGCGTGAAGAACGTCTGGCAGAGCAAAGCTGATGACTACTCGATAGTTCAGTGTGCCATGCTTTACGTCTTAGAATCGGGACTTCAAAGACATTTTGAACGTCATGGAGCATATGAGGTGTTCCAAGAGTTGAAGTTAATATTTCAAGCGAATGCCCAAGTTGAGAGATATGAAGTCTCCAACAAGTTCTATATCTGTAAAATGGAGGAGAATAGTTCTCTTAGTGAACACATACTCAGAATGTCTGGGTACCATAACCACTTGACTCAGCTGGGAGTTAATCTTCCTGATGATAGTGAAATTGACAGAGTTCTTCAATCACTGCCACCAAGCTATAAAGGCTTCATGATGAACTATAATATTCAAGGGATGAACAAGACTATTCCCGAGCTCTTCACAATGCTAAAGGCTATGGAGGTAGAAATCAAGGAGCATCAAGTGTTGATGGTCAACAAGACCACTAGTTTCAAGAAAAAGGGCAAAGGGAAGAAGGGGAACTTCAAGAAGAATGGCAAGAAAGTTGTTGCTCAAGAGAAGAAACCCAAGTCTGACCTAAGCCTGAAACTGAGTACTTTTACTGCAAAGGGACTGGTCACTGGAAGCTGAACTGCCCCAAGTATTTGGCGGATAAGAAGGATGGCAAAGTGAAAGGTATATTTGATATACATGTTATTGATGTGTACCTTACTAATGCTCGTAGTAGAGCCTAGGTATTTGATACTAGTTCTGTTACTCATATTTGCAACTCGACATAGGGGCTATGGATTAAACAAAGATTGGCTAAGGACGAGGTGACAATGCAGATGGGAAATGGTTCCAAGGTTGATGTGATCACCGTAGGCACGCTACCTCTACATCTACCATCGGGATTAGTTTTAGACCTGAATAATTGTTATTTGGTGCCAGAGTTGAGCATGAACATTATATCTGGATCTTGTTTAATGCGAGACAGCTATTCATTTAAATCAGAGAATAATGGTTGTTCTATTTATATGAGTAATATCTTTTATGGTCATGCACCCTTGCTGAGTGGTCTATTTTTGTTGAATCTCGATAGTGATGATACACATATTCATAATATTGAAGCCAAAAGATGCAAAGTTGATAATGATAGTGCAACTTATTTGTGGCACTACCATTTGGGTCATATCGGTGTAAACCGCATGAAGAAACCCCATAGTGATGAACTTTTCGAATCACTTGATTATGAATCACTTGGTGCTTGCGAACTGTGTCTTATGGGCAAGATGACTAAAACTTTGTTCTCCAAAACAATGGAACGAGCTACTGACTGTAAGATTACGGGTTCTGCAAAACCCTTTAGAGGTTCGAACTCTAGGGTGCATGCGAAGATCTCAACCTACCTAACCTTCTTCCTCGCGATCCTCCTAAGCCTAGCGCACGAGCTCAAAGAGACAGAGAGACACAACAGTTTATCCTGGTTCGGGTCACCTTGCGCTGTAATGCCCTACTCCAGCGTTTTGGTGGATTGCCTCAGAGGGCTGAGGACGAACTAGTATGGTGGATGAACTGGCCTCAGGAGGTGAGGTGTTCTTGAGCTCGCGAGAGCTGAGGGATGTGAACTAGATGCCCTCTATGGTGGTGGCTAAGTCCTATTTATAGTGGCCTTGGTCCTCTTCCCAAATGTTGGAGGGAAGGGATCCCACAACGGCCGGATTTGAAAGGGGACAAGTACTACAACTTCTCCTGACAAAAGTAGTCTTCGCCGACGAAAAGCCTCTGGCCGTGATGCTGCGGTGGGCTCGGCGATGACCTCCGTCCTGCCGTCCTGGTGGTCTTGGCCTCGTTACACCGGAATGGAAACCTTTGGCTGATTCCTCGGGACTCTGCGCCTGTGTCTTGCATCCCTTGCACCAAAGAGGAAACATGTGCTCTGCGTCCGATGGCGCTTGCCTGGCCTTGGTCGTCATGGCTCATGTGAGCTGAGCCTCGTGAGGTAAACCTTGCATAGAACTCTCCGCATCTCGGGAGCCAGCCTGAAGAGGCCGATCCCCTCAGGGGTCTTGGCATCGTCCGCCTCATGAGGCGAGGGTCTTGAGCTGTTGATGCTGAAGCTGGGTCATACTAGGCCGTTGATGGAGGCACGTGGTGGGCCGTAGGCAGGCAGGTCTGGATACCCCCATATCCAGAATGCCAACAGTAGCCCCCGGGCCTAAGGCGCACTCGGACTTGGCTTCCAGGCAAAGCCAAAGGGCAAGTGCGGAGCGCCGCGGGCCCTAACCGCCTGCGGCCCTGATGATGTGTGGCGATTGATGGGACGTGGGCGACTCCACTTGCCCATGCTGCCTCGGCAACTGTTTGACTTGACCGAATGATGCGGCATGCAGAAGATCATGATGGCACGAGGTCGTGGAGGCTGGCGGTTGGCCTCCCTTAGCTATAAATGTGAGGGAGGGGCAGAGCCCCTCGCTCATCTCTCTTTCGTCTTGCTCTCGCCTGCTTCTTCTCTTTCTTGCTTCCATGGCGTAGATCTGGAGGTACTCTGCGGCTGAGAAGGGGAAGGCCCCTAGGGAGGGGCCCGATCCTCTCCCGCCGAAGAAGCAGCTCCGACTCCCTCATGATGTCGGCGCGGGACGAGAGGTTACCAAGCCTTGGCAATCGAGGCCTCCGCCTGGCTTCCCTCTCCCCATGTACGCCCGAGCTCAGGATGAAGATGTGCACTGTCGAGCGGTCCCTGACGATGGTGGCAGGGCCGCCATTGCCTTGCCGACTGTGCCACAAACCTACGCCAAGGCCAGCTCATGTGAGTTTGTGGTGTGGGTGGTGATGCCTACTGACACCTGTATCCGGCTCCCGAGGTTCTTCGCTAGCGAGCTGCCTCTTAGGGGGCCGCTTGAGTTATGGCTGCAGCATGCTGGGTGCTGCAGCTTGGCGACCGGATCTGAAGTCGATGTGGTGCCCCCTGGAGACGTCTTCATGACGCGCGGATGGGTTGAGGTCACCCGGGCTTTCTGCACAGAGGGAGCCCTAGCGATTCACTTCGATTATGACGGCGCGGCCACTCTGTTCTTCAAGGTCTTCAATGAGGAGGGCGAACGGCTGGAATGCTGCCCCAGAGGAAGCAGCCCGCGAAACGCTGCAGCGGGCGCTGGGCCTACTGCTGTCCCCCTTGGTGCCTCGTCCAGCAGCAGTGGCGACTCCTGGGAATCCAGTGACTCTCCTGAGCCCAGTGAGTCTCCAGAGTCGAGCGATGACAGCTACGTTCCACCAAGCTCCCGCCGAAGTCGGAGTGAGGCAGCGGCTGCCGCTAGGCATCGCCAGTGATGCGCCGGGGCTCAATAGCTACCTTCCTTCTTTTTCTTTCCCTGCACGTAATGAAGATCAGCCCTCGTGGGGTTTGTAACAATCAGAATGCATTCGATATCAGTGTTTCTTTCTTTGATTTTTGTGATGAATTCGCGTATCCCAGTTTGGCACGGTTCCTCCCTTTTCTCTTTCCTAGATAGCACGACGCTCTACACCGATGGGACCCAGTCCCCAGGCAGGCTTCAGCCTGCACTAGTATGCCGTGGTCAAGGCTAGGAGGTGAGCGGCCTGACGTCCGGTAAGAGCTCATGAGACGCAATGCTCATGAGGTCCCCCTTCGTGTGCAGGGAGCGAAGCCGGTGCCTCAGTGAATCGTGACTTATCTTTTGATGTCTTGATCCGTTAGGAAGAGGGTGCTTGCTCTTACATTCATGGTGATACCATTGGGCACGGCCCGCAACGACTACCTTCTTGCCTCGCTCGCCCAGGTACTCTACGTCCTCGGGTCCCGGCCCTCGAGCGAGCTTAGCCGCCGCTAGTATGCTAGGTCACGATGCCGTGGTCAAGGCCAGAGGGTGAGGGCTGGAGAACTAGTAGGAACTCCCGAGGCACGATGCTCGGGACGTCCCCCTTTAATGTGCAAGCGACTCGCGAGGCAAGATGGCGGTCGTCCAAGCCGACCCGTGAACCACTGTCAGATGAGCCTGCAGGTTAGGCGACAGAATAGGACGAGAGCCCCTACGGAGTGGGCCTGCAGCTCAGGGCCCAGGGCACCGGATGAAGGCACCGAGGACCTGGTGAGGTGGTGTGCATGAGGCGGGTCGCGAACCAGAGCCCTTGGGTTTGTCAGTGCTGCAGGGACGAACCGGACCACATGTGTCGTGCCGACGTAAGTTGTCATGCAGCGATGCAAGCGAGGGAAAAACCAGCAGACACGAGGGGGGGGGGGCACGAGGCGGCTAAGACTCACGGCCGTAGCACGAAGATCATAGGTAAACTCATAGAAGACAATTAGACAGTCCTAGTGAAATGCAAAATGATACATTCCGCAGGGACGGACCCATGCGGCCTGGGGATGATACAGCCCGAGGGACACCCCCAAACTGAACAGACTAGAGAGATGTCACCTGGTACCGTTGCCGAAGAGGTGTTGAGCAAGCCAAAACGTGTGCTGCTGGAGTCGTTCCTCATGAGCTGCTCTGGCGCCGAGCCTCGGGAGGCCCAAAGGGCCTGGGAGGCTCCAGGAGGTGCTCCTCCATCTCTGCCAAGATTGCCTGATGCCTGGCCTCACGAGCCGCCAAGGCATCCCTCATGCAGCGCTGGAACACCACAGCAATGCCAGGCAGGCCGAAGGGTATGCATACGTAGCTGTGGGGTGGACCCTTGCATTGGCCGACACGAGACAACCATATGAGCTGCCAAGACGCAGCCCTGTTGACCCCGGGGATGTTGATGCAGATGCTGAACTCCTTACCCTCGCCGGAGCAGTGAGCCGCGCCTCGTGGCAGGCCAAAGGGCATGCAGACGTCGCTATGAGGTGGACGCTCACATCGGCCGACACGAGACGACCACATGAGCCACCGAGACACGGCCCTGTTGAGCCCGGGGATGTCAATGCATACGCGAAACTCCTTACCCTTGCCGGGGCAGTGAGCTGCGCCTAGCGGCAGGCGACGATTGCCTTGCAGAACCCTTGTCTCTTGAATCTCCTCGATTGCCTGGTTGATGAACTCCTGAACGCCTGGTGCCTCCCGCCTGACGCTTTCTCCTGGGAAGCGTGCTCTGAAGAGCGCCTCCACATGGTGCCCGAGCACCTCCCTCGTGACCTTGGATAGGTCTGAGGCCCTCCCGAGGAGAGCCCCCGATCCCAGCCTGAGGGGTGCACCTTCCTATGTGATGGGTGAAGGTGCCGCATCCGGGGACGCGAGGATTAGTGCAACGTCCTTGGACGATGCTCCTTCACGAGACCCTTGTCCCAGCTACAACTTCTTCGTCCTGGGGCGACCTCAGGAGGGAGGGCACCACCCTCGTCTTTGGGGTTCTCGACCGCTGCAGCCTGGAAGGCATGCCCAAGGGAGAACACCGCATCCTTCTCTTGACATGTGATCGTGATGACGCCGCCACTTCCTGGCATCTTGAGGACGTTGTAGCCGTGGTGCATAGCAGCCATGAACATGGCCAGTGTTGGGTACCCTAGGATGGCGTTGTAGGGCAGACGGATGTCGGCAACATTGAAGTCGATGAGCTCGGTGCGGTAGTTGTTGCGCTCACTGAAGGTGATAGGGAGGCAGACCTGCCCGATCAGGTGTGTGGAACCGTCGGTCACTCCTGAAAACGGCTTGGTTGGCTGAAGCTGGTAGTATGGCACTTGGAGTCTGTAAAACGTCTGAACAGATAAGACATTGAGCCCCGCTCCTCCATCGATGAGAGTCTTGGTGACAACCACGTTGGTGATGACGGGAGAGCAAAGCATGGGGAGCGCGCTAGCAGTGGCCGCGCACTTGAGCTGGTCTGAGGAGCTGAAGGTGATGGCGCACTTGGACCACCTGAGAGGCGAGTTGCCTCAGGCTTGGGAAGCGCTGCGTTCACCTCGCGGGCGAACTTCTTGAAGATGCAGTGGGACGCTGGGGCCTGCGAGCCGCCCAAGATGCAAGCAATGGCTCGTGGCTCCTAGAAGCCCTCAGCCCCCTCATCCTGGTGGTGATCTTCGTTCCTTCTTGGCGGTGGAGGCAGTGGAGGCAGAGCTGTGCTGCCCTGATGGCGCTCCTCACGAGGCTGCTCCCTCCAGGCGCCCTCACGAGGCTGGCCCTGCCAGCGGTCCTCCCGATGCTGGTCACGCCACTCCTGACGGTGGTCGCGTCCGTCCCAACATCCTCCACCTCAGCCACCTCCACAGTTGTAGCCTCGATCATTGCACTTGGGGCGTCAACCAAGGCACCCATCACGGAGGGCGCTGAGCTCCTAGCAGTCTTTGGTGTTGTGGCTGTGCATGTTGTGGAAGAGGCAGAACAGTCGGTTGCTCTTGGATGACTCGGGGTGGTCGTAGCCGCGCTTCGTCTCTGGCTCGGCCGCCATCATGGTCGACCCCTTGCACTTCACATCCTTGGCTTTGGCCTTCTTGTCATCTGGGTCAGCATCGGGGAGCTCGAGGAGGGAGAGGCGCCCCTCCTCAGCGCTTGCGCACTTGTTTGCCATGTTGAAGATCTCCAGGGCTGTGCAGAGATCCTCATGGAAGGCGAGCACCTCCTTCATCTTGACATCACGGACGCCATTAGTGAACGCTGAGATGATGGCCTCGTCCGACACCTTGGGAATCTTGAGGTGAACGTTGTTGAAGCGCTGGATATACTTCTGCAGGGTCTCCCTAGGTTGCTGCTTGATGTGACATAGGCCACCCGTGGCCGGCGGACGGTCGCGAGTGCCCTGGTAGTTGGCGATGAAGTGGCCGTGCATCTCCACCCAAGAAGAGACCAACCCCTTGGGTAGGTTCAGGAGCCAAGAACACGCGCCATCCTTGAGGGCCATCAGGAACCAGTTTGCCATTATCTTCTCATCGCCGCTGGCCGCCTCGATGCTCAGCTCGTAGAGCTACATGAACTTGGCGGGGTCGGCGATGCCATCGTAGCGTGGAGGCAGGTCAGGCTTGAACTTCCTTAGCCAGACAACATTGCGGAACTCCAGGGTGAACGCGCGGCATCCTCCCATGGCCACTAGAGCCCGTATAGGGGGTGGAACCTGGTCCTAGTGCACGCGCACCACCACCTCCTACGGCGGTACGTGGGTCTGGTGCGGGGGCGCTGGAAGTACGAGCGCTTGTCCTTGAGGTCGCTGCACCACCTGGCAGCTCACATCCTCCCGAGCGGGCTTAGGGAGCGGTGGGTCGCTCCATGGTGCCACACGCCTTGGCTCGATGATGACGCCCTGGGCCGGAGGTGGTGGAGGAGCCCCGTGAGACACGTCTCCCACTGCAGGTGGCTGCTGAGGCAGTTAGCAGGCTGGGGCGGCGGAGCCACCGGCCACGCTGACGAGCTCAGCGATCCGCTCGAGCCACTCCTTGTAGAAGTCACCGACCGGGCGGTAGGGAAGGAGCTCCCGCGCCATGAGCAAAGCTGCCTGCGCGTCCGCAAGGCCGTGACACGCGTGGGAGGACGAAGCTGCTGGAGTCAGTGACGGAGTAGGGTGCGCCCATCATGGCGCACCAACGGGTGCAGCAAATAGGCTTGCTGCTCGTGGCCGGCAGGGCCCGTGGCGGCGTTGGCCACCAAAGACGGAGCACGACGAGCACAACCATCGCCCACCAGAGCCGTCTGAGCAACGCGAGCGGCGACTGTGGCCCGGCACTCGGTGCGAGCTCGGTGTGCGTCGGCCATGGAGGTGTCGGAGTGGCGGTGGATCGATCGACGGGAGATAAGATCCGATGCATCCCTACCTGGCATGCCAAATGTCGGATTACGAGTTCTGCAAACCCTTGAGAGGTTCGAACTCTGGGGTGCGTGCGGAGATCTCAACATACCCAGCCTGCCTACTCGCGATCCTCCTAAGCCTAGTACGATCAGCTCGAAGAGACAGAGAGACACAATAGTTTATCCTGGTTCGGGCCACCTTGCGGTGTAATACCCTACTCTAGCGTTTTGGTGGATTGCCTTGGAGGGCTGAGGACGAACTAGTACAATGGATGAACTGGCCTCAGGAGGTGAGGTGTTCTTGAGCTCAAGAGAGATGAGGGGATGTGAACTAGATGCCTTCTATGGTGGTGGCTATGTCCTATTTATAGTGGCCTTGGTCCTCTTCCCAAATGTTGGCGGGAAGAGATCCCACAACAGCCGAATTTGAAACGGGACAAGTAGTACATCTTATCCTGACAAAAGTAGTCTTTGCCTGCGAAAAGCCTCTGGTCGTGATGCTGCAGTGGGCTCGGCGATGACCTCCGTCCTGCCGTCCTGGCGGTCTTGGTCTTGTTGCACCAGAATGGAAACCTTTGGATGATTCCTCGGGTCTCTGCGCCTGTGGCTTTCCTCCCTTGCACCGAAGAGGAAACCTGCTCTCTGCGCCCGCTGGTGCCCGCCTATGTCGGCGTTCTGGGAACAGGGGTCCCCAGACTTGCCTGCGTGCAGCCTGCGGCGTGGCTCGAGTGGTGACCCAGTACGGCCCATCTTTATCAATGCAAGACTCAAGACCCCCGCGAGGGGCCAAACCTCGCAGGGCGGACAACACGAGGCTTCCTCAGGAGCGGCCTCGCTAGGCAGGCTCGCGAGGAGGCAGAGAGATCAAGGCAGGGGTACCTCGTGAGGTGCTCGTGATGTAAGCCGTGACGATCGAGACCAGGCGGGCGCCAGGCGGGCGCCGGCCCGCGCAGTGTCCTTGTTTTCTCTTTGGTGCAAAGGGGGCAAGCACAGGCGTGGAGTACCGAGGCATAAGGCAAAGGTTGCCATTTCATTGCAACGAGGCCAAGTCCTGCAGGGCGGCAGGATGGAGGTCACCGTGGAGCCCAAGACGGCATCATCACCAATGCCTTTGGCAGCCGAAAACCAACTTTAGTCATGATAACTTGTACTAGATGTTCCCCTTCAAAATGGCCATTGTTAGCACCCTTCCCACTCAATATTTGGGAAGAGGACCAGGGCCTCTATATATAGGGCTAGCCACCGCAGTGGGGGGGGATCAGATCGGATATCATCGAGAGTGCTCATTAGATCGATAGGCGACCGAACTCATCCAAGCACTTCATCGCACCATCTCAAGAACACCTCTCGCGAGGTTGTTCATCCTTTGTACTATTCATCATCAGCCCTCGAGGAAATCCACCACACCACACGCAGGAGTAGGGTATTACACCACAACGGTGTCCTGAACCAGTATAAATCTTGTGTCCCTCATGTTGTTCATCGTTTAGCTTAGATTCTTGCGAGGCGATCGGACATAGAGTGGTAAGGGAAAGATCTTCACGCGCACCCCAGAGTTCGAACCTTAAGGTCTGCCGGAACCCAACATCCGACATTTGGTGCGCCAGGTTGGGGTGCGCCGGAATCTTTCTTCTGTTGTTCCGCGTTCGATCTCCCGTCGTGTCCATGGCTGACGCTCACCGGGCTCGTGCTGAGCGTCGGGCTGCTCCCGCCGCCCGCGTCGCCCAGACGGCTCGTGTCGGTGGATGTCCCCATCGTTCCCCATCGCCTGCTGCCAATGCCGCCACCGGCCCGGCGGGGAACGAGCAGCAGGCCTCACCGCTGCATCCTTCGGTGCGGCAGGAAGGCCACACCACCACCCCGTCACTGACTCCAGCTGGTTCGTCGTCCCACGCCCATCGCGCCCCCACGAACGTGCATGCCGCATTGCTCCTGGCGCGTGAGCTTCTGCACTACCGTCCCGTCGACGACCTCTACGAGGAGTGGCTCGCTCGCATCACCGAGCTCGTCAGCGTCGCAGGGGCTCCCCTGCACCGTCCCTCTTGCTGCCTCACCCTCCGTCCTATGCGGGTGGTGCAGCCCAGGAGGTGCCTCCGCCACCTTCTCTCCAAGAAGGCGCCTTGGCTCCTAGGCGCGCGGCCCTGGGACGGGATCTACCGCGCCCGACGCCTGCGTGACAAGAAAGGAGCTGCCAAGAAATCTCTCGTCCCCGAGAAGGTGCCCGCGCGCTCCCGGCACCGGCACACCATGACCGCATCCCTGCGCCATCACGTCAAGACCCTGCGCTGCCCCAGGCGGCGACGTGCGGGAATCCTCAAGAGCAAGCCCCACATCATCAGAGAGCTCCAGTGGCCACCGCAGGCTGCCGCACCTTCACCACCGAGATATGTAGTGTCGCTTGGCCGGGCAAATTCAAACCCGACCTGCCTCCTCTCTACGACGGCACGACCGACCCCGTGGAGTTCCTACAGCTCTACGAGCTGGGCATCGAAGCCGCCAACGGGGACGAAAAGGTCATGGGAAACTGGTTTCCCATGGCGCTCAAGGATGGTGCCCGCACCTGGCTCCCGAACCTGCCACCTGGCATGATCTCCTCCTGGGACGAGATGCGCACTCGCTTCACCACCAACTTTCAGGGCACTCGCGACCGACAACCGGCCATGGGTGACCTGCGCCGCATCAAGCAGAAACCCAGGGAGACCTTGCAGAAGTACATCCAGCGCTTCAACAACGCTTGCCTGAAGATTCCCAAGGTGACCAAGGAGGCCATCATCTCGGCGTTCTATGATGGCATCCACGACGTCAAGATGAAGGAGGAGCTGGCAATCCATGAAGATCTTTGCACGTCTCTAGAGTTGTTCAATCTGGCGACCAAGTGCGCAAGGGCCAAGGAGGGACGCCTTTCCCTTGTCGAGCTCCTGGCTGCAGATCCAGAAGAGAAGAAAGCCAAGGCCAAGGATGTGAAGCGCAAGGGAGCGGCTGTGCTTGCAGCACAGCCAGACATGAAGCACGGCAGGGACCAGCCGGAGTCGTCCAAGGGCAGTCGGTACTGTGTGTACCACGACCTCCACGCCCACAACACCAACGAATGCCAAGAGCTCAGGGCCGTGAGAGAAGGCCGTGTCGGTCGACGCCCCGAGCGCAACGATCGGGGCTACGGCTGTTGGAGATATAATTACTAGGTATGACCCGCCAGAAGGGGCCGGGTTATACCTATAAGCATTCTTGAAGACCAAAGCTCAAGGTTGAAGACGGTGGCTTAGTAAGGGCCCAAGGCCCAGAGGTGACTTAAGGCCCATAGTGTTAAACCGCCTTATTCATGTGACTTGTACTGTAAGGCAAGAAATATTAAGAGACCGAGCCGGATAGAGTCTATAAGCCGGCCGAGACTCTGTAGAGCTGCTGGACGTCGACCTCAGTATATAAAGGGACGACCCGACGGCGGTTCAGGACATGAAAACAACAACTCGAGAGCTAGGTCAAGCGATTTGCTCCCTGGTTATCGAGACATAAGTAATCCCAATCACAACTAGACGTAGGCTTTTACCTTCATCGTAAGGGGCCGAACTAGTATAAAACTCTCGTGTCTCTTGTCCTGATTAACCCATTCAAGCTTACTAGTTGCGATGGCTCCACGACTAAGTCCTTTCACTAGGACATCTGACATGACAATTCCATGATAGTTGGCACCCACCGTGGGGCCAGCGCATGATGGATTTGAGTTCTTGAAGGGCAGCTTCGAAGGGCTCAAGGGATACGCTATGGGTCGGATGACCAAGAGTCATTGCAGAAAACTCTACATTGACGATGCAGGATGGGGCCCTGACGCCGGCTCGATTGAGTACGGGTACGGGGTCCCCTTCGGCGGAATCCACGTCTTCATCGGCAAGATCGGGGAGCCGGGCCCTGAGCCGGACATCTGCACCGACCTTGTCGAAACGGCTCAGCATGCGAGACCCGCCCGGGCTCCGCCGGCGGTGAAACGTGCCTTCGTGGGAAGAATCCATGGAGGACTCTCTGATGGATCTGTCTCTGGTGGTGAGAAGAGCATCTTCTCCGATGGTGAGTCGTCCATAGGTGAGACGGATTCATTGTACCAACTGCAGGATGGCGGGCTTGGAGGCTGTTCCGATGGCAGCAGTAATCCGGATTTTCTCGAGCCGTCGAGCAGGGTCAGGATCTTCATGGCCGGCACCCCACCCCTCCAAGACTCCACAACTACAGCAGCCGTAACCTCCGGGTCAGCGGCAGCCAGGGCGGGAGGCCCTGTGCGTTCACCGGCCCAGGTGTTAATGGATCTCACAGACAAGCTGACCACCCTGTTAACCGCCGTAGTCAACCCGATAGATCAAGCCCGTCATGATGCAGAGCTGGCACAGTTAAAGTTGGATATGGCGCAAGCTAAGGAAGACCTGGCAGCAGAAGATGTCAGCATAGCCGCAGAACGGGCGGCTCTGGATGTTCAGGCTCAGGAGATCTAGGCACACGCTTTCTAGCTCACGCAAGACCAGAACGCGTCTAATGAGGTCATGAGGAGAAGGTATCAGAAGAATCAGTCTCGACTTCCCCCGGTTTATGATCCTCAGAATCTTTTTAACATGCCAGGAGCAGGACCCAGTAACCTGCCGTGGCTTACCCCGCAGACGAGCAACCCGCCATGGCTCCCTCCGCGCACAGGAACGGACCATGTTTCGACAACCGGGGATGGAGCACCGTTTCAGCTGCCAGTGATGGGGCCTCCCCGCGTGAACATGGCGCCACCTTAGTTCGTACCAACAACCCCGGGTCATTACTCTAACCCATTGGAGAACATGATAGCGGCAGCGACACGATTGGCGGTTCTCCCAATTGATGGTGACTCTTCGACAGCAGGAGGCGTACTCATACAGCTGAGACACGATCCACTCGACTCCTTGTCCAAGCTGAAGCCCGAGTTATAGCAGGCAAATGGATTCAGTGGTCGTGTCAAGCAATGTTAGACGCCATGACTAGCCAGGTGGGATTAACCCGACACATCATGAGGCCATTAACTTGGTAGATCAAGAGAGACTACAGCAAGAGGCTGAACGGGCGGTTCAACAAGCAGCTGAGCAAGCGGCTCAGTTGACGGCTTATCATCTGTATCCAGTTTATCCGATGACTTCTGTTGAGGCACTTATAGCCACCCGGACTGGAGGAGTCCCATGTCTAGTGTCGGCCCTATGTAATGAGCGATTGCCCAAAGATTTTAAGGGACCCAGGAAGGTGCCGAATTACACAGCCGACTTACAGCCCGGGGCCTGGATTGAGAGCTACGAGATGGCTATGGAGCTGTTGGAGGTTACTGACCAGCAATGGCTAAGTACTTCACCATGATGTTGGATAGAACCTCCCGCACCTGGTTGAAAGGCCTGCCACCTAATTCAATCAGTTCATGGGCGGAGTTAAAAGCCCGGTTCACCCAGAACTTCAAAGACACGTGCAAGCAACCCATGGTGATCGTGGATCTGACGAATTGCAAGAAGGAAGAGGGTGAGTCTACAACCCATTGGGTACGTCGGGTTAAAGCCATAATACATTCATCTGATAAGATGGATGCCAGCTCCGCAGTCTTAATGTTGGAGAAGAATTGTCGTTTCTTGCCTTTGAAACAAAAGCTGGGGTGGCTCAAACGTGAGTGCAATGATATGGGCAAGCTGATGGCGGCTCTGGTCAAGTACGCCGATTATGATAGTACCAAGGATCCCGAGTCTGATGATGAAAAGGCAGGTAAGGGAAAGAGGAACGGCAACGGCAAGGGCTCTCAGCACAACCCGGCAAATCAAGGAGGTAATAAACATAAGGCTGATGGTAGTTTGGATTTTGTGGCCAACATCAGTGCACAGGGTAATAACCAGCGGCGCATGGGAAGGCCACCTCCCCGATCTGGCGGGTCAGGACCCACACTTGAGCAATTATTGAATGAACCTTGTCCGAGACATGTTACTAAGGAGAAGCTGGCTACACATTTGTGGAAGGACTGCACGATTATGAAGACTTTCAAAAATTGCAACATGTTTGACGGTAACAATGGCCCGGGCGGCTCAGGTGGTGGCGGTTTTCATGGCTCGGGCGGCAGGTGAAATCCCAATTTTCAAAATTCCCAGGGAAACCAGGGTGGATATAACCAACAGGCTGGCCAGGGCAGTCAGCAGCAACAGCAAGGTGGATACCAGAGCAATCCAAAGCAGTTGAACAGTGGGCAATACCATGTGTTTACCACCAGTTTATGTAAACGGGACCAGAAGCTTCATAAGAGGACCGTGAATGCGGTTGAACTGGCAATTCCTCGTTATTTGAGGTGGTCTGAGCAGCCTATCATATGGAGTAGAGAGGATCACCCTCCCCGGGTTGACAATCCGGGTCACTTAGCCCTAGTAGTGGCCGCTGAAGTGGGTGGATACAAGTTCACCAAGGTGCTCATGGATGGATGCAGTAGCATCAATATCCTTTATTATGAGACCTTCCCTCGCATGGGGCTAACTGATAAAAACCTTAAGAAGTCCAACATTGTTTTCCATGGAGTTGTACCTGGTAAGATAGAGTTGGAGGTAGCCTTTGGGGATGAATATGATTCCAGAGCCGAGAAATTGACGTTTGAAGTAGTCCAGATCAAGAGTCCGTATCATGCTCTGTTTGGGTGGCCGGCTTACGCCAAGTTCATGGCACGGCCGTGTTATGTGTACTTGCAGCTCAAGATGCCAGGTCATAAGGGAACCATCATGGTGCACGGGAGCCACAAGGTGGCTCTGGAATGTGAAGAGGGTGACGCGGCTTATGCTGAGTCGGTCTGCGCGACGGAAGTGTTAAAATTCTACAAGAACAAAGTTGACTCGGCGGACATGACATCCTTAAAGAAGCCAACCACAGAGAATGAGCCGGTCATGAATTTTAAGTCGGCTGATGAGACTAAGCTTGTCGATTTTGTTCCAGGCGACTCATCCAAGCAGTTCAGTACCAGTGCTAATTTGGATCCCAAATAGGAAAGCACGCTCATCGAGTTCATCCGTGAGAATCAGGACATTTTTGCATGGAAACCATCTGACATGCCGGGTGTACCGAGAGAACTCGCTGAGCACACTCTTAATATCGATCCAAAGTTTAAACTGGTCAAGCAATTTCTTCGGCGGTTTAATGAGGAGAGAAGGAAAGCTATCGGTGAGGAAGTGGCCCGGCTCTTGGCAGCTGGGTTCATCATTGAGGTGTTTCATCCAGAGTGGCTAGCTAACCTGGTGCTTGTTCTTAAGAAAAAAGGCACTTGGCGTATGTGTGTGGATTACACGGACTTAAAAAAGGCTTGTCCCGCTGATCCTTCTGCTCTCCCTCGTATTGATCAGATCATCGATGCTATGGCGGGTTGTGAGCGTTTGAGCTTTCTGGATGCTTACTCTGGTTATCATCAGATCAAGATGGCGGTTAAGGACCAGGAGAAGACGGCATTCATTACTCCGTTTGGAGCCTTCTAATATGTTTCAATGCCTTTTGGGCTCAAGAGTGCCCAGGCGACTTACCAGCGATGTGTGCATAATTGTCTTCATAATCAGATTGGGCGCAATGTTCATGCTTATGTGGATGACATAGTGGTTAAATCCAGAGAGAAGGAGACCTTGATTGATGATCTCAAGGAAACCTTTGACAATATCAGGGTTTACAAGATGATGCTTAACCCGGCCAAGTGTGTTTTTGGTGTGCCTGCAGGCAAGCTTTTGGGCTTTCTGGTCTCTAACAGAGGCATCGAAGCTAACCCGGAGAAGATCAAGGCCATCACCTCTCTAGCCAAACCAGCATGTATCAATGATGTTCAGCGTTTGGCGGGTCATATCGCCGCTTTAAGCCGGTTCACAAGCCGGTTAGGGGAGAAGGCTATACCGCTGTATCAAATGATGAAGAAGACAGATAGCTTTACTTGGAGTGATGCCGCCAATGCTGCTTTTGAAGATCTGAAGAGACAGTTGGCTGAGCCGCCAGTTCTTGCTGCTCCTATTGACAAGGAACCCTTGTTACTGTACGTGGCTGCTAACACGCGTGCTGTCAGCATGGCCATCATGGTGGAACGCAGGGAGGCTGGCAAGGAGCACACAGTTCAGCGGCCGGTTTACTACATCAGTGAGGTACTGATTGAGTCCAAGCAGCGATATCCGCACTGGCAGAAGCTTGTGTCGGCGTTCTGGGAACGGGGGTACCCAGACTTGCCCGCCTGCGGCCTGCGACATGGCCCAAGGAGTGGCCCAGTACGGCCCATCTTCGTCAACACAAGCTCAAGACCCTCGCGAGGGGCGAAGCCTCGTGGGGAGGATGGCAAGAAGCTCCCTCAGGCACGGCCTCGTCAGGCTGGCTCGCGAGGAGGCGGAGATATCAAGGTGGGGTACCTCACGAGGTGCCCGTGACGCAAGCCATGACGACCAAAGCTAGGCGGGTGCCAGGCGGGCGCCAGCCTGCGTAGAGTCCTTGTTTCCTCTTTGGTGCAAAGGGAGCAAGCATAGGCAAGAGTATGAAGCAAAGGCAACCATTTCAGTGCAACAAGACCAAGACCAGCAGAACGGCAGGAAGGAGGTCATTGTGGAGCCCAAGTCAGCGTCACCGTCAGAGTCTTTGGCAGGCGAGGACCGACTTTAGTCAGGATAAGTGTACTAGATGTTCCCCTTCAAAATGGCCAATTGTTGGTGCCCTTCCCGCTCAATATTTGGGAAGAGGACCAGGGCCTTGCTCTATAAATAGGACTAGCCACTCTCAAGGCGGGGGAAATTGGAACCTTATCCAACACCACCACCACCACAAGAACTCCTCCCCTCGCGAGGCAGTTCTTCCTTGTATTGTTCATCATCAACCCTTGAGGCAATCCACCACACCACAAACTAGAGTAGGGTATTACACCACAATGGTGGCCAGAACTACTATAAACCTCGTGTCCCTTGAGTTGTTCTTCATGTAGTTTAGATCCTTGCGAGGCGACAAGACGTAGGTAGGTAGGAGGTGCGATCTCCGCGTGCACCCCAGAGTTCGAACCTAGAGGGTCTGCCGGAACCCGAAATCCGACATTTGGCGCGCCAGGTAGGGGTGCACCGGAATCCGCCTTCCGCTGCCTCGCGTTCCGTCGCATCGTCATCATCATGTCCGGCGACCCGACGGGCAATCCCGATCCCTTGGAGGCCTGGCCCGCCCGCACAGAGCCGCTCGCCCAGGGCAACCTCAACCCTGTGCCCCAGGCAGCCCGCAGTCAGACGGCGTCAGCTCTCACGCCGCGGCAGGTACGGTCGGCGACGAGGGCCTCAAACCACGCCGCGGCCACGATGCCGTACACCCGACAGGAGCAGGCGAACTCAAGGACCGCGCTCACGGTGGCCCGAGAGATACTGCAATGTAGGCTGCTAGAGGGTGGCCACGACTGTCACGCCCAAGATGCGACCCTATCCTAAAGGAACTCGAAGTTCCCACCAAGGATAGAAGCGCATCTTGAAGACGCTTTTGCAAGGTGGATATCATTACATCAACATTACATAATAGATAGGGATACATACATAAGGCATACAATGCCACACGAATACACCATCATCTTACATAAGATCACCATCCGACTATGGAGGAAATACAAACAGAAACTCAAATGACATCCACCCTGCTAGCACAGGATGCCGACCTGGAACCTATCCCATGATCGAAGTAGAAGAAGAAGAAGAACTCCAAAACAAGCAAACATCGCTCTCGCGTCATGATCATCGCATAACCTGTACCTGCAACTGTTGTTGTAGTAATCTGTGAGCCACGAGGACTCAGCAATCCCATTACCATGGGTATCAGGACTAGCAGAGCTTAATGGGAAAGGAAGGGGTAAAGTGGTGAGGTTGCAGCAGCGACTAAGCATATATGGTGGCTAACATACGCAAATGAGAGCGAGAAGAGAAGCAAAGGAACGGCCGTGAAGCTAGCAATGATCAAGAGGTGATCCTGAACTCCTACTTACGTCAAACATATCCCAAAACCGTGTTCACTTCCCAAACTCCGCTGAGAAGAGATCATCACGGCTAGACACACGGTTGATGCATTTTAATTCGAATCTGGTGTCAAGTTACCTACAACCGGACATCAACAAATTCCCATCTGCCACATAACCGCGGGCACGGCTTTCAAAAGTTTATACCCTGCAGGGGTGTCCCAACTTAGCCCATGATGAGCTCTCGTGATCAATGAAGGATATACCTTCTCCCAGAAAGACCCGATCAGTCTCGGAATCCCGGTTTACAAGACATTTCGACAATGGTAAAACAAGACCAGCAAAACCGCCCGATGCGCCGATAATCCCGATAGGAGCTACACATATCTCGTTCTCAGGGCAACACCGGATGAGACATGCTACGAGTAAAACCAGACCTCGAGTTTCCCCGAGGGGGCCCCGCAGACGGCTCGGTTCGGACCAGCAGTTAGAGAAACACTGGGCCGGGGGGGGCTAAAATAAAGATGACCCTCGGGCTCCGGAAACCCAAGGTAAAAAGGGGGTAGGTGAGGCAAATGGTAAAACCAAGGTTGGGCCTTGCTGGAGGAGTTTTATTCAAAGCGAACTGTCAAGGGGTGTCCCATAAATCACCCAACCGCGTAAGCAACGCAAAATGTGGGAACATAACATCGCTATGACAGAAACTAGGGCGGCAAGAGTGGAACAAAACACCAGGCATAAGGCCGAGTCTTCCACCCTTTACCAAATATATAGATGCATTAATAATATAAGAGATATTGTGATATCCCAACATAATCATGCCCATCATGGAGCAATCTTCAACTTCACCTGCAACTAACAATGCTATAAGAGGGGCTGAACAAAGTGGTAACATAGCCAAAACAACAGTTTGCTAGGAAGGGTGACAAAGGTTAGAGGTTCATGGCAATTTGGGAGGCTTGAAGAACAGGTGATAGGTAGCATAGCATAGCAATAGAACGAAGCAACTAGCATAGCAATGATAGTAGTGAGATCTAGGGTAGCGGTCATCTTGCCTGAAATCCCGCTAGGAAGCAGAACGATTCCATGAAGAAGACGAATGGATGAAGACGAACCAAGCGTAGACGAACGAATCCTCACGATCGCAACGAAACAGGAACTATCGAGAAGAAGCACACAACATAGTAAACAGACCACATATATACATGACATGATGCACAACCAAACATGATGCATGACAAAGCTACATGGATCTACTCATGGCAAAAGATGATGCATACAAGACCAACACATCAAAGCAAGTTTAAATGAGGCCGGAAACAACATAGAACTAATACGGTAAGTCCTCATATGCAAAATTTTGAAATTGGTCCAGATCTGAATAAACCTTATGTTCAAGTTGTTATAAAGCAAGTTAAGATGCATCAATATGATCTACATGAGATTCTAGTGAAGTTACATATAAAGTTCATTTAGTTCGGAGCTACGGCCTAGAAGATATGAGCAAAACAAGGTAAACATGGCATTGATGCAAAATGCATACAAACATCAAGCAAACACCTCGAAACAAGGATGAAACATGATAATATGAAACTTCATACAAAATCAAGCAAGTTTCATATAGAGCACACTCAAAACGGGGCAACGGTTCAACACACACTCCAAACAAGATATAACAACAATCTGTCCAAAACATCAACTAAGCATCTTGCAAGCATCAAAACAACATGCTACAACATCTCAACGTAAGAACAAAAGGCATGTGCATGATGTACAGGTAATGCATGACAAAACATGAACACTGAGATATCTCCATAAACTAATAGAACATGCTCAAAAGGACATGGCAAGATCGCAAATAATAATGGTTTCAGACTTGGCAGAAAATAACATCAGGTTGCAATGTTTAGAGCTATCAAACAACATGCTACAGGAACTTAACATGGCAAACAAAGGCATGACATGAATCTAATTATTGCATATAACAAAAGTCCCTTATTGAACATGAGCCAAAAAGGAACATAAGATATGATGGCACCCATGTAAACATGGCAAGTTATATGACAGATTCAGACATGGCAGGAACAACAATAAGTAGGAATGTTGGTGAGCTTGTACAACTCACCACAGACCAATACATGGCATGACAAGGCACCCAACAGTAATAATACATGTTTATGAAGCTAAGAGTGGCAAGATCAAGTTCATAACATGCTTGGATCACTAACAACAATCATGGCAACATTGAACTTAATGTTAATAGGCTGACAACAACATTATTTAGCAATGTGGGAGCAAGATAACAACATGTTACAGCAGGCTATAAATTCAACCAGGGGCATGGGTTGATAAATCATGACATGTATAACAAATCATCCTTACTGGACATCTCCAGATTATGCATAGAATGACTTGTAGCAGCAGGTTTACATAGCATCATGATATCGCAAATCTAGACTAGCAAAACAGCAACAGTAAGTACGCTACTTCACGATATCGATGCACTGACTACAAGACCCACAAAAATACAAGGATGGCACCACTGTAAACATGGAATGATGTAGTTCAAAGCACATGTAGATCTCATGCTCATAGGATGCACACATCAAATGCAACAAAAATGACAAATCATCAAGTTATAACAGTTTCAGCAGGTTAACATCAATTAGCACTCTTGCAATGATGATTAGGGCACCAAGATGAACTCAAATGAACATGGCACAATGGAATAAAATTAAGAGAATCTCACAACGAACAATTTGAAATATTACACGCACAAAATGGAGCAGTATGCATGGAGTTATGATGCGTTGAATAGGGCATGAAAATGCAAATATTTCGGGACTTACGGAAATTTTGGAGGTCAACCTCAGATCTGCAAGTATTTCGAGGTGAGGCGGATCTCGCGGGAGAACACGCCGGAGTAGAGGGGAGGAGGTCCGGCGAGGCGCGGGAGGTAGCCGAGGGCATGGATCCAGTCGGCCCCGACCCAATCCGGCCGGATTCGGCGGCGGTTGGTGGCGTGGAGGACGGGGCACGGGGGCGCGCAAGGAGCCGGCGGCGAGCTCGAGCTCGCGCGCCCATGGTGTCGAGGTTGGAGGGCGGCGGAGCCGAGGCGGGGCGGCGGGGAGAACGGGCGCAGGGCGCGGGTCAGAGGACGGCGGCGGCCGGCGGGATCCGGCGA